>NC_057795.1:79872944-79899571 GCF_018294505.1 Triticum aestivum | reverse complement strand
TGCCTCTGGATGAACAGGACCCCATGGTGTGGAGGGCTAGATGAACAGTAGACGGTGCACGGGTGGCCGTGGAGGGGTGGTTGAATAGGACCCCGTGGTGTGGAGGGCTAGATGAATAGTAGATAGTGGAGGGGTGCCCGTGGAGGGGTGGTTGAACTGTAGCCGGTGGAGTAGCGCGCGGTGGAGGCTAGATGAACAGGAGCCCGTGGAGGCTGGAGGAGGTCGACGGTAGCCCGTGGAGGCTGGAGGAGGTCGACGGTGGAGATGAACAGTATCCCGTGGAGTCCCGTTTTGCGGTACGCCACACCCCTCCCGATGAACAGGACCCCTGTTTCGACCGTAGCGCTCCAAACACAAGTCCTTTCATCCGTTTTGCGGTACGCCACACCCCTCCCGATTAACAGGACCCCCGTTTCGACAGTAGGAGGTCAGTTTCCTCCATTTTGTGGTATGCCACACCCCTCCCGATCAACAGGACCCCCGTTTCGACCGTAGGAGGTCCGTTTCTCTATTTTGTGGTACGCCACACCCCTCCCAATCAACAGGACCCCGTTCCGAACGTAGGAGGTCCATTTCCTCCGTTGTGCGGTACGCCAGGCCTCGTTTCCATCGCCTGTTCCGTCCAAGCCCTCCCGATGAACACGACCACGCATTCCATTCTGACCCAGCCGGTTGGCTCCCACACGTTCCGTTGCCTCCCGATGAACAAAACGCATTCCGTTGCCTCCCCATGAACACGACACATTCCGTTGCCTCCCCATGAACACGACGCATTCCGTTGCCTCCCCATGAACACGACGCATTCCGTTGCCTCCCCATGAACACGACGCATTCCGTTGCCTCCCCATGAACACGAGCCCTCGCCGTATGTATGCGCGACTAGGCGTTCGAGACCCCGCCCGTATGTACACATATGTGGCCGTATTTTCTTTCTTGCACCCTGGCCGCTGTACGTACGTGTACATGCTACGTGCGCGCCTCTACTAGCACATGTGCGCGCCTCTACTACGACACGTGCACGCCTCTACATCGACCAATATGTACGTACATGTTCGCTACCAGGATGACAATGCTACGTACGCTTCGACCAGGTGGGTCCCGACTGTCAGGCACTTCCTTGCCTGCAAAGATATAGCTGGTGGGTCCCAGCAGTCAGGGGGGCAAATCATTTTGTTTTTTTGCCCGGACGCACTTCCTTGCGTGCGAAGGTGTAGCTGCTGGGTCTCGACAGTCAGGGGGCGAATCATTTTTTTTGCCCGGACACACTTCCTTGCATGTGAAGGTGTAGCTGCTGGGTCCCAGCAGTCAGGGGGGCGAATCGTTTTTTTTTGCCCGGACGCACTTCCTTGCGTGCGAAGGTGTAGCTGGTGGGTCCCAGCAGTCGGGGGGCGAATCGTTTTTTTCCGGATGCTATTCCTTGCGTGCGAAGATGTTGCTGGTGGGTCCCAGCAGTTAGGAGGGTGAAACGTTTTTTTTCCTGGACGCACTTCCTTGCGTGCGAAGATGTAGCTCGTGGGTCCCAGCAGTCAGGGGCGAATCATTTTTTTCACGAAATATGGTGGCCCGTCCGGTGGGTCCCCGCTGTCGGGTGGAGGAATATTTATTTTCAACGTAATAAGGAGGCACTTCCTTGCGGCTGCCATGGACCCAGCTGTCAGCCTCTCCATGTACAGTCCACGTCCGATGGAAGTCGTTCCTTAACCACGTTAAACACGCCGCGCCGAGAGCACCACGGCGGTAGACGACGGCGATGCCTAGGAAGGGGACGACGCGGAGCCGGGGAAGACGCGACAGTGGATGCACACGCGGAGAGGAGTACGAGGATTCACTGGTTCGGCTGCGTTGCCGTCGCCGCAGAATAACAGGGGGTGTGTGTGAGTGGAGGGATGGCCTGGCCAGTGGTGGGAGTAGTAGGGGGCGGTGAGGCCTCCGCGGCAGCACAGCAAGCCACGGGAGGCAGGAGCAGGCGGCACGACCGGTGCTACTTTGGGCAGCTGGAGCAACAAGACCAGAGGTTGAATAAGCACGACGGCCGTTGGATGGACATCGTACGGTCACTGCAGCTAGAATCGTTTATATAGACTAAGTTGACAAAGCCCTTGGTATGTCAACTTAGTAGGCCCACAGGTCAGGGGGAGGAATCATTTTTTGGGCGGGTGAAGCTAGAATATCTGAGATTGAAGAAGAAGCACGGCATTCGTTGGATGGACATCCAACGGCCACTTCTGCTAGAACCGTGTGTTGACTATAAGTTGACAAAGCCTTGCATACGCGTCAACTCTGTTTTTTTAGGGGACGCGTCAACTTAGTAAGGCCAGAAGTGTGTGGGAGAGAACTTATAGCCCATTTGAGATTTGTAAGAATGTGTAGCCCATTTTTGAATTCTAATGGAATTTACTACAACCCATTTACAGTTTGTTAAAAGTACAGCCCATTTCAACCAACCGTTCAAAATAGAATTCAATAAAATTTCCCACATTTTGATGGGATTCGAATATTTTTATCCCGAAATTTCTAGTCAGATTAAATACAATTTTAATATAAATTTATATTACGTAAAAATCCAACGAAACATTGCGCTCGCAACAATTAATGAAATTAAAATTTTCAATATCCAAAAATAATATTTTATAAAGTAATCACTGTTTGGTGCATTTTTTATAGTTACTACCCAATTTTTATAATTACATCCCATTTATTATTTCTTAAAGCCCATGTTCTTGTTAAGCCCAATGCATCCCTCCTAGGAAAGATTTGCAGCCCAGCGGGGCGGAGAATAACAACTTGACCTTGCCTGGGTATTCCTAAAAAAAAGTAGAGCTGGGCTAGCCATTTTCAGCTTGAAAAAAATTAATATCTGGGCTGGATATCTGGCCTGGGCTAGACGGGCCACAGCCTGCCCAGTGAATACCTGCAGCGATGTTTTTGTTGTTGTTTAGAGGAGAAAAATTAATATCTGCGGTAAACATCGAAAAACTCTGTAGTGCTCATACCTCAAAAACACAAATACTGCTCGAGCTGCTTGGTCCCAGCCGTCGGCCGCTTCTTGTGCAATTCTCTCGTTTATTGACTACTCCCTCCTTTCCGGTTTATAATGCTCAATTCAAAAATCTCACAAATCAAGGTAGATGGCGAGTGGTGGAATACTTTTTGTAGTTTTGCAAAAGCACCTAATTAATGCTCTTGTTATCCTCAAAAAATTATGTTTATCAATGCATTAATTGCAATGCATGCATGCATAAAGTACATGCATTGGTCAATTTTCTCTTAATACTTGCATGCAATGATTTAATGCACCTTGGAATCTGAACATGTGATGGAAAACAACCAAATTGAGCCTTATAAAATGCAAAAACTAAAATTTTGAGATCAGCCCTATAAACCGGAAAGGAGGGAGTACAGAGGTTGACAATGGTGTGGGACTGTGATGTCAGGAAACCAGGAGGAAGCAAAATAAATTATAGTTATATATATATATATATATATATATATATAATAAGGAGGCACTTGCGTACGTGAAGCTATGGGCCTGGTGGGTCCCCATTGTCATCCTATCCAAGTAAAGTTATCTCCTCGCCCGCGCGCGCTTTCCGCCCGAAACAGTCAGCGCCGGCCGCCCCGCTTCCCGGTGCAGGCGATTGCTCCGCCTTCAAACGACACAAGTGCCGTCTGTCCGTCCATCTGCCGCACACACTAATGATACGCGATTGCCGAGGTGGCTACTCCGACGCCACACGTCCGTCCCTCCACCCGCCCACCATTGCTATATAAACTGCTGCGCCGGCCATAGCCGCAGTCATCCGCATCCATTCCCTTTCTCCTGTCCACACCACTACTGCCCACCATGGCTTCCTCGCGCTCCAGCACTCTTCGGGATGGGCGGACGACAGACCACAAGGAGATGGTAGCCATTGCTGCCGACCGGCTGTCCGGCAGGCAGCCGGAGGACGACGACGTCCCAATGGAGAACATGGTAGTCGACGATTCGGCGCCAACCCCCTCCTCCGTGCCATCCTCACCGGTGCATTGCACCATGACCATCGGCGAGGCCCGTGCCCAATATATGGACAGGGTGAGGCAGGTGCGTGAGGAGCAGTTCCAGGAGGCGCAGGCCGACGCCACCTACAACCACCATCTCCTCCAGGAGCACCTGCAGGCGGAGGAGCAGATCATCACGGAGCGGGCGGAGCAGGAGGCGCTGCTCGACTCGTACCGCTCCACCCGCAAGGGCCGCCTCGACGCTAGCGATACCGCATGCGGGTGGCGGAGGCTGTGGCCGCCTACAAAAAGGCTAGCAAAGAGGGCGATGAAGTGGGCGAGGTGCTGTTTGGTGAGACCGAGGACGAGGCAGAGGACAATGCCGGCTCCGATGAGTCCCCGCTCCGCTGGCGTCGACGACGCCCTGCTTCGCCGAGGCCCCGCAGTGCCAACAACAAGGCAGAGGACACCGCCAGCTCCGCCGAGGCCCTGCGGCGCCAACAACGAGGCAGAGGACACCGCCGGCTCCGCAGAGGCCCCGCCCCGCCAACAACGAGGCAGAGGGCATCGCCGGCTTAGGCGAGGCCCCACCCGCCGGCAACAAGGAGGGGAGGATTTCCACCGCTTCGCTGAGGTGCCGCCCGCCGGCAACTGACAGACGACATCGCCGGCTCTGCCGAGGCCCCGCCCCGCTGCCAGCGAGGCCGCGCCACACAGAAAATGAGGAAGAGTAGAACACGGTAGGTCGCCGCCGCTCGGGTCCAAGTAAGGCCACCGCTGCTACCCTCCGGTTGAAGCCAAGCTAGGCGGGTTGACCATTGACGGTCGGTTAGCTTCTTGGCGGCAACGTGGAGTCGGAGAGCCGCACTGGAGAAGAATGCTGCTTCTACTTAACTGCCGGTGCAGTTGGCTGACTGACACGTGGGCCCAACATGCCACATGTCAGTTATGCAACTGCACCTGCAATTAAGTCACTGAAGCTTCTGTTCGGCTCAGCGGGACACATGTGAGTAGCTTCGGTTAATTAATTATACCTCCAGGCACCCCTTTTTAGTTTTTTGAGAAAAGGAGGATGACCCCCGGCCTCTGCATATGGGAGATGCATGCGGCCACAAACACTCCTTTTTAGTTGAAGAATGTATGAAATGTAATGAAATCCGGCATGTTTATATGAAATGCGACCGTGTATGAATGAATTTATTTCGATTAGTTCGAATTCCTGTATCACTGGCATTGGATGAGCATGCAAAACAATACGTACTAGCATTATTCCCAGGGTGATCACCACGTTTGCAGCAGTTTCACATGTACTCCCATCGGTCCTTTCTAGTCTGCATACAAGTTTTGTCTGCAGTCAAAGTATCTCTACTTTGACCAATCTTATACAAAAAAGTATGCACTTTCACAATGTGCGAAGTAAAAAGGAATAGAAGGAGTACAAAGAGTTTGAGCAGCTTTTTAGCGTTTCTATACATTGCAATCAGACACACAGGCCTGGCAATTCATAGAGAACATTCAAAACAATCGATGATTATGCATCTCAGCGACTCACATGTCAGAGGCAATATTTACTTCACAACTAAAGAATAAAGAAAAAAATTGATCGACGCTGCTGACAGCAAAGGGCGTCCCATTCAAAAATATCAAACGCATATCTTGCTAAAATCAACGAGCAAAATTTGACAAGGTTGTCCCATTCCAAAATATCAAATGCCTACGATTGTGGAATGGGCAGGGTTTGCCATCAGTTCGGACATTGACATGGCACCTCGTGCTAAATAAACCAGCTGTTCTTTTTGTGTAGTTCCACCAAAATCAACCAAATTCGCGCGTAGCTTGTATGATTTCGCCCTTATATGTTGCAACGCCTTGAACTTATGGGCACCTCCTTTCTTGTGGTGGAAATGAATGATTCGATGTATTCATGAACATTTTGTGCAGTTCCCGTTGAAATCAAGCTGAGCACCCCTATTTGCACAAATACAAAAAAGTGATTAGTACAAAGCAAACTGTAATATGAATTGACAGTTTCAACAGGCACATACATGGTCCATGTAGAGCACACTTTTAGAAAAATGGAACTCACCAGAAAGAATCCTAGAACAACATTGTACTCGCGCATCACAACAGAAAAATGGAGATTTGTCAGTCCTTCTGAGCTGAAGTTAGTTTGGTCTTGTGGGGAGTAATGTAACCATCCTTCAACTGCTCCTTCTGGTGAGAAGATACACAGGGCTTCTTCATCCTGGCATAATCGGAACTAGTCACTTCACGTACTCCATATTCTTCTTCAGAGGAAGATGATCCTGTTGTGCAAAGACAAGAGGACTACTAAATGCTAGCATCCCTGTTTGCTCGGAAAAAGGAAAGGAAATATTTAAAACATCACAAATGAAGCACTTCTCAAGGACAATACCACTTTTTCATGACAGTATCTAAACAGTAGCACCACACCAATAGAGATGACAAAGCTCAATCATATGGATGAAATCAGTGGGCGAGTACCAACATTTGTCAGGAGGCTGATTGTGTAGAGCATACAAATGAAGCACTTCTCCGGAACCATCTGTTGCTATCTATGGGGGTGGCTATGCTTACTATATACTCCTTGATTAGTTTAATGTTTCCAACATCTTCTTGTGCAGTTCCACTAAAATATATGGTATCTTCAAAGAAGATCCCTGTTTGCACAAGTAGAGATAATTATGTATGGCATCAAATCAGTGGCAAAACAATTGCTCGTTCCAGCCATAGCAATAAATTAAGATGCAAAACTATATCATTACTTGTGTCATCACAGTTCCAGTGCTTCATTACAACACCGGGAGTTGATTTTTGTTTTTCTTCCACTTGTTCCTCCCCTTCATCACTTGGTTCAATAACAGACAAGCTTCGCCTTCAATGTAAGATTTGGCATGTCAATTAGGGAGCACAAGTATAGTACTAAACTTAATTTTCTGATGAAAGTGGCAAAATACAGGCCAACAGTTGTGAAATATCCTTATCTTACCTCAGTGGGATATTACGGTGCACATACAGATTGGAAGTCTTGTCTCCATTTGTGCAGTTCACTAAAATCAAGCAACATTATCATACAAGTAGCACAACATATGAAAGCACACTGCAGAATCATGTGAAAGAAGGCTAGTGCTGACCTCTCATGATGCGGAATTCAAACAACTCACAAGAAGAAGATCTGAACCAAATTCGCCTTAACGGATAGGAAGTAAGATCTCATCTTGTGCAGTTCCACTAAGATCACGCAATCAAGCAATGTTGTCGGTGTGACATTTTGGTTGAACTGCACAATACACTCTTAAAACAAAAGTGTTTTGTGCAGTGCAACAAAAGGTCACAATGGCAACGAGATGAAGTAGATAACCCTGTTTACACAGAGGTGCAAAGGAAACAATTAGTGGTCAATAACGGTAGATGACACAGAAGCCAACAAAAAGAAGCATCTACCTTATCTAAATGGGAAATAAAGCAAGACAGTAGCATTTCTCAAATGGTGGCATTGATTAATATTAACATAGAGATTATATTAACAATAAAATTCATTAAACATGTAATTTGCTTTTAACTATGGCATTGCATCAATTTTCCAGCGGCATTATTAGAGGGTGTTTTTTTACAGGGACATTTTGGTGTAGGGACTAAAAAAACTCCATGTCAGTCACATCTAAACCAAACAGGAGGGACTTTTAGGGACTAAAAGTGGGCATTTGGGACTAAAGAAAGAAGACCCCGAGGGAGTCTTTTTGGGACTTTTTCTAACAGTTGCCCCTGCCACGCATCGCACCTTGTTTCTATTAGTTCATTACTAGGGGTAACATGGTATTTTAGCATGTCATTTAATAACCTCTAGTCCATGTTTAGTCCCTGGAACCAAGCAGGTAGGGACTAGGGAGTTTTTAACCAAACAGGGCCTTAGATTAACAACAACTAATGAGTTGCACGAGACAGTGGATGCACCAGCACCATGTGCATCTACCGATGTACTGTGGTCATGCACAGTCTGTTGCAACAAAGAACAAACAACCAAGGAGCATATTTGTGTTGGTCCCAGTTTTGTTATCTTTAGACACCTTTCCCTATGTGAGCGCAGCAAATCTAGTCCTGCTCAAACTCTACAGCCTTGTCCTTTCCTTTCCTTTTTGAACTAGTACTTTCGCCCCTTCCTTTCCTCTTTGAACCATGTCCTAGATTTATGCGATACAACTTTCCCCACAACTTTCCCCATTCCTTTCCTCTTTGAACCACGTCCTAGATTCATGCTATACAACTTTCCCCCTTCATTTCCTCTTTGAACCACGTCCTAGATTCATGCTATATACAACTTTTCCCACTACTTTCCCCCACTCCTTTCCTCTTTGAACCACGTCCTAGATTCATGGTATACATGCAGCTAGAGCAATGCATGTGGAGTAAGTAAAATATACCTTAAGGTTCTTGGGGCGTGGTTTGGTGGGCGACGGGACGTCGGCGAAGAAGAAGGGGTCGGAGGCCCTCCCGTGCCGCTGCTGGGTGGAAAGTGAATAGCTGCGCCGGTAGTGGATTCCCTCCCTCGCCGACAGCGACAGCGTTAAGCCTCCTTCCCTTCCTGGCGGACGGATCCTGCCGGCTCTTTGAGCAGCAGTGAGGGGAGAGAGAGAGAGGCGAACGAAGTCTTGTTTAGATCTGGAGAGGGCGAGAGAGTGTGAAGAGAGCAACTACAAGCGCCGAGGGTCCAGCAGGAGAGGGCGAGAGAGTGTGAAGAGAGCAACTACAAGCGCTGAGGCTCCAGCGTGTATATATATACTAGAGAGAGTGTGTGAAGCGTGCAAACCCTAGAAAACATTTTGACAAGTCAAACAATCCTCCTGGCAAAAATTATGCTCAAGTGTAGTTATCAAACCCGAGACCTCAAGTTTGATGAGAGAACAGGCTAACCAGCTACACAACCCTCCCGTTATGTTCAACAAGAGGAAAATAACCTTTTATACATTCCTGCATTCGTGTGACAGGCATGCCGTGTTTTTTTTGTGTGTGTGGGAGTCATTAGGATTTCAATCATAATCATGTCATGTGGCTTTGGTGGTAAGACTATCCACAGTGGTGCAGAAATAATGCAGCCTTAGTCACCTTACCTCTCTCCATGTAGTACGTTGGGTCCCACCAGTCAGAGGGTGAGACAAACAAATTAATAAGAAAAATTAAAAGCACCAGCGGTGTATCTTACTATCTCACACATCTCGCTACTGCTCGGGAACATTGTCCAATTGATCCCTCTGTTCGCTCACGTACTATTTTAAGTGAATCCTTATTATAACATGCACACAAATTTTGGGCACTTGTATTCGACTTAAGTCAGTGTGCCACCATATCTCGTATACTTACTACTCCCTCCGTCTAGGTGTAATAAGTCACGTTAGAAGGTGCAACGGGACCAAGGTGTGTGCGTGTGTGTGCGTGTGTTTAACAGCATGTGTGTGTTAGAGAGTGCGACAGATCGACCTACTCCTACAGAAAGATGGTGTGTAGTGTATGATTTTAGCCGCGAGAGTTGGTGCATCCTCTCGTTTTCGGGCGTGTCCGGTAGGGACATGCAGACAGCTGCCACGCCCGCTCCTGACCAGCCTGGCCCACCCAAAGCCCCTCCATCGCCCGCGCGTGCTTCCCGCCCGAAACGGTCAGTGCCGCTCCAAAGAATTGGTGCCGCATTCATGCCCGGGCAGAGCGGACGCGACCTCTCACTGGCGCAAGAGTTATGGTTGCTTCGTCCGTCCAACTTACTGCTGGGTCTATGTGATTTGACGGCTCATTAGTCTTTATTACTGAGGTGGTAGGACTGCTGGATGTCCCACGCTTTCGGCGAAAGGAGGTAGTAGATTACAATTTTCTCCATTCTTACAGCGGAGGAGTGCAAGAGCAGTGAAAACACGCAGGCTCGGTGATTACATGGCCCACCTCGCACTATCACCGTGCGACACCTAACTCTTTACATAGTACTCCCTCCGTTCCTAAATATTACTAGATGAATCCCCGCGCATTGCCGCGGAACAGCGGTATATCTCTTTGCGCAAAATTATCGATTTCATAGAACTAAAAAAAATCTATAACCGCATGACAAATGTGGTAGCCAAACTAAATAAACTCCCATCATCATTTAGATCATCCCACGTAAGGAAAAAAGATCAGCCAACTCCTATTGCATAATGGGATTATATTTTTCTTTTTGACAAGTTAATGGGACTTAAAAGCTCACTTACATGCATGCTATCGGTGCATGCTTGCATGCAGACATGTTGATGTGATTTAAAACCAACTCACATGCATGTGCCATGGTATTTCTGCATGCTTGCATGTGGCTTAGTGCGGAGCCTCTCAACGTCTAGATTAGATGGCTATTATGATAGATTTACTTCATCTAACGGCTACATCAATTTTGATGATGTGGCTCAAGGAGAGGATAGAGAATTCCTAGTAGTGGGGGCTAGCTATTACTAGTAGATAAGTCTTTGTAGAGATTCCACTAGGTGAACTACATACGGAACAAAATGAATGAATCTACACTTAAAATGCATCTATATACATCCGCATGTGGTTCATGGTGAAATCTCTACAAAGACTTATATTTAGGAACGGAGGAAGTACTAGTATAGTACTAGTACGTACTGTAATTTATCAGCGAGATAAATTTGTACAATGCTATGAAGCTTCCAGCTCCTATTACATGTATATTGCGTCCAAGGTTGCCCGTTGCAACATTTTATCAAATACAAAGGAGACTAACATGCATGCTATTGCATCTCAATGATTGACAGATCATAGCAAATATGTACTCCCTCCATTCCAAAATAAGTGTCTCAACTTTGTGCAAACTTTAGTACAAAGTTGTACTACTACTAAAGTTGACACTTATTTTGGAACAGAGGCAGCTAAAGAAAAAAAATGATCCATGCAGTCCGTAGGCCTTGAACCATGAACCCTGACCAGGCTTCAATTTCCTGGCAACGTTCGAGCTTCCTAATAAATGAAGTTTGCAACCTTTTGACCATCGGATCATTTTGCGCAGTTTCACCAACATCGAGATGAGCATCCCATGGCAAAGAAATTGAAGAAGCATGATTAGAATAATATTACTGGGACTAGTTGATGAGACATAAACTCATCACAAATACAGTATGTAGAATCCAGTAGAGGTATCAGGTATGTGCGGGGCAAAGAAGTAGAGAAATATCCACAGGGAGTGATGTGGGCAGCTGGAGCAGTGGTGCAAGCCGGCTGTAAAGGGAGTTGTACCTGAGGGACGTAGCTCAACCTTGAGGAGGGCAGCGGGAGGCGGCAACTGCCCACGTCGTGGCAGTGAGCAAGGGACGAAGGCAACCTCACCGGCTTTGTGAGAGAGAACGACGAGGACCCCTGATAGGGACGAGCCGATAGTGGGTTTTCGCCGTCGGCGACGGCCACCGCATCTACACTAAGCACCCACCCCTTCCCCAAGCGGACGTGATCCGCCGGGATGTTAGAGATGTGGCCACAGTCATTTTGTGCGAGAGAGTGTGAAGAGAGCAACCCCAGCAAGCAACCATGTAGGCTGGCCCGTCCTGACTATGTATATAGTGGAGCGGTTTCCTTTTCTCTCCATATGAACCTATCATATTGCGTACGTGCCACTGAAGAAAAAAATATATATTGATAAATGACGCGGCACATACTACTCGTTCTTCTATAACCTTGCGCTTGGCATCTCCAAAATATTAACCTTGCGATTGGCTCTTCGCCTCTTCGGGAAGTCGAGCAATAATGGTAGTGCAGTATATTGTTCTGGCTATATGAGACCGAATGAATCGCTGCACGTCCACCACGTGGGCGAGGGTCGAGGGGCGAGGGAGAGTGCTACTACGTATGGAGCAAAATGAGTGAATGTACACTCTAAAATACGTCTAAATACATCAGTGTTTGGAGTATGTACTAGTAGTTCATATTGAAATCTACTAAAGGACATATATATTCCAAACATATGATATAATCTCTATAACCAAGGTAGTAGGGACGAGGAGTAAACGGAGGGACTAGTAAATTTTTCTCCTCGTCCTGCGAGCCACCGCTTGCATGGGCGAGTGTCGGAGTAATGGGCCACAGGTAGGCTAACCCGAGCCCCAGAACCTTTCAAGACATCGGGGCAGGCTGCGCCCCTCAAGCCGAGTCTCAGATGGCGACTCCAAGATAAGCCGAGTCTCAGACGGCGACTCCAAGATAAGCCGAGTCTCAGATGGCGACTCCAAGATAAGCCGAGTCTCAGATGGCGACTCCAAGATAAGCCGAGTCTCAGACGGCGACTCCAAGATAAGCCAACTCATGGCCGGCGACTTCCTGAGGAGCCGGCTATGGAGAGTCGGTCAGCGACTCTACTCTCGCCACGATAGGCGAGGTGGGTACGACCACGGCGTGGCCGTCACCTCTTGCTTATGAGGGGCCGGCATGGCTACAGTGTGCCGTACCACTGAAGATCTCCGGCGTGGCCCGACACTGTTGCCATGCCAGCCCTGACCTCAACCATAGTGTGCGGCGCACTGTGGCCACGATGGCCTACTTGTACGGCTCAGAGACGGCGGGCCGGCCTGTCTGTGAGAGCATGGAAGACGGCGGATATGCCCTGAAGGCGGCCCTGTGGGAGTCGGCTCCCTAGAGTCGGCCGGCCTCTCCCACGGGTCCCACGCGCCATTAACCAGACAAGACGGGAAGTAACGAGAGTGATCGCCCGATAGACGGCAGCACTGTTGCCATGACCCTGTGACCGAGCCTGCGTCATCAGAATCACGGCTACAGTGCCGGACTTGCTGGCGGGGCCCGCAAGTCGGCGGGCCCCAGCAGTCGGCGGAGAAGACGGCGGCCTGAGAGACAGACGGCTGGGACCCGCGCCCAGCCGGATTACCGTTGTACCCCCGGGGGGTAGGCCTATATAAACCCCCCGGGGCACCCATGCAAAGGGTTCACATCCATTAGCCTTAGACCAGATCACATAGGAAGGAGAGAGCTATCCTTGCCTTCTCCTACCTCCCGAATACAGCTCTAGGAGCAACCTTGTAGTCACTACGCCTTAGTGATCATGCGGAGACCCCGCAGAGCAGCAGTAGGGGTGTTATCTCCTCGGAGAGCCCCGAAGCTGGGTAAGATTCGCTGGCATGCATGCCTTCGCCTGATCCCGTTTCCTGGCACCGGCGATGTTCTACTCGCTCCCACCATGATAAGCCATCCTTTGGCATATGTCGCACCCAACCCCCGACATTTGGCGCCCACCGTGGGGCGAGGTGCACCGTCGTCCGGAGACCTGCTCTGGACGGGAACCCTTTTCCTCCCCCGCGAGCGTAGCCAGCCCGGCACGCCCGATGGCGCTTGCCCTGACGCACTGCAAAGCGTCGATGACACCTGCGCGGCGAGCTGCCTCGCTGACCTTCTTGGCGAGGTTAGCATCTCCGACGAGCCTGCATCCGATGCGGGCACGGGTGGCCCCGAAAGCCTCCTCGCGGGCCTCCTCGACCATCTCCACGTCGCCGGCGAGCCTGCCGTGGACTTGGTGTCCGTAGGCTCCACCGACCCGATGCTGGTCGACTCTGACAGCGCATCGCTCGACACGTTCCCCTCCAATGTGGTGATCTACGACGAGCCGCTCCCTCGCGAGGAGAGCGGCAGAAGCGCCTTCATGGAGGTGCTCGTTATTACTCATGGCGAGCACTCCGGTGAAGGAGCTCATGACCCGCTCGACGCGGCTCTGCGAGACCTGATGGCACCCATTCTGGAGGACGCTGACGCCGAGACGCTGGAGGCACGCCGCCTTCAGCTTGTTGAAAGCGCGAAGAAGCTAGCAAGAATGAGACGCTTGTCGGAGGCCTACCAACGTGAGATGGATCGCGCCGTGGGCGGCTCGCCAGCCCCAACTGGGCCTAGCTGCCTAGGCATGGTCCGACAACGCGGCGCGGCCATCGCCAACCTGTTCGGGGACGATCACCCCGTGTATGCCATGCCTGCGGAGAACATCCGCGCCGCCCAGGCGGCAGCCGACGAGCTAGACAACTTCGAAGGCGAAGAGCGCTGCTTGATGACCGAGCGAGTCCAGCGACTCCTCAAAGCGGCTGCCGCACAGAACGAAGCGGGCTGCCGCACGGAGGCGCCGCAACGACAAAATGATGACCTACCTCCCAGCCGAGATCAAGGCGCGACGTCTCAGACGCCGACTGGCGGAGCCTGCGGAAGAAGAGAGAAGGATCCGGCTGTCAGCCACAGTCGGACTCGCATCACCATCGAGCGCGACCAAGACGGCCGCCCAAGAGCAATGGAACGGCAGGGCGACTATCTGCCTCCCCCACCACGAAGAGAAAGATGAGTCTCCCCGCTGCCTGTTGAGCATCCGACTCTCGGCGACCGCCTCGGCCGTCGAGAAGGAGTCGGAGAGAACGACGCCCGCCACCGGATCGACCGACTCCACCGATCCCTGGCGCTGGAAGAAGAAGATGAGCTGGGCCCGCCCTGCTTCGGACCCCGCATTCGAGACGAGCCCTTTCCCAAAGGGTTCACGCTCCCCCGAGGCACGCCCAAGTACACCGGCTCCGTGAAGCCGGAAGATTGGCTAGTTGACTACTCCACAGCCGTCAACATAGCAAACGGCAACAAGCGCATTGCCGTGAAGTACGTTCCGCTCATGCTCCAGGGTACAGCCCGGACATGGCTGAACAGTTTGAAGCCCCGCAGCATCAACAGTTGGGTCGACTTCACCGAGGCTTTCGTCCGCAACTTCACCAGCATGTACAAGCGACCCCCCAAGCCGCGCCAACTCTCCTTGTCCGTGCAAGGCCAAGACGAGTCGACTCGCGACTACCTCACGCGATGGGGCGAACTTCGGAACTCCCGCGAGGGCGTGCACGAGGTGCAGTCTATCAAGTACTTCACCGCCGGGTGCAGAGAAGGCACCCTCCTCAAGCACAGGCTCCTCTGCGACGAGTCAGAGACCCTCGACGAGTTGCTGGTCATAGCAGACAAGTATGCCACGACCGACTCCTCCATGAAGACGGAGATCCAAGTTAGTGCGACTGGCAAAGTGGCCCCTCAAGCTCCCAGAACTCCGGCTGGAGACACCAGTCGGCGACAACAGCAGAATGATCACAAGCGCAAGGCCCCACAACCGACTTCCAGCAGTCGGCAGGTTGCGACAGTCGAAGACCAACAGCCTGAGGGGCAGCCTCCGGCGAAGGGACAGAGAGGCGGTAAGTCCAACTGGTTGCCGGCCTTCTCTTACGAGCAGACTCTAGATGGTCCCTGGAAGTTCCACAATGGCACGAAGCCATCAAACCATACCACCCGGACATACCACTGGCTCACCAGAATCGCCAAAGGAGACGGCCTCCTTCCTCCTCCGCCTGCTGGGCCGCCGCCTCCACAGCCGCCCCAGCAGCCGGCTGCCAGGCCAGTCGGCACCGTGCAAGACAAATACCCAGAAGAACACGGAGCTTATGTAGTGTTCACCAGTATGGCTAATGATCGGCGCAGCAGACGGTTGCTGCAGCAAGAAGTAAATGCAGTAGCATCAGATACTCCGGAGTTCATGCATTGGTCCGAGAAGCCTATCAGTTGGAGCAGAGCTGATCACCCAGAGGTGATGCCGAATCCAGACTCCCACGCCTTGGTTCTGAGTGCTACCTTGGCCACTGATAGGCGGGCTGCTCGTTTCTCGCGAGTGTTGATAGACGGAGGCAGCAACATCAACATCCTGTACAAGGATACCATGGAGAAATTAGGAATCAAGCAGAAACAACTTCAAAGCAGCCGAACTGTTTTCCACGGCATTGTACCTGGCCTTTCTTGCTCCCCAATCGGCAAGATCCAGATAGATGTCCTCTTCGGAGACAAAGATCATTTTCGCCGAGAGCCAGTTTGGTTTGAAGTAGTGGACCTTGAAAGCCCATACCAAGCATTGCTTGGCCGACCTGCTTTGGCCAAGTTCATGGCGGTCCCCCACTATGCTTATCTCAAGATGAAGATGCCAAGTCCAAAGGGGATTCTGACCGTAGCCGGCGACTACAGGAAGTCGTCCGCCTGTGCGGCCGAGAGTAGTCGGCTGGCCGAGTCCCTGGTGATCGCAGCCGAGAGGCGGCTCCTTGATCGGGTTGTGGCAATGGCCGGCAAGCAGCTAGAGATGTCGCCTGACCCCAAGGAGTCGAAAGCTGAGGGCTCGTTCAAGCCGGCTAAAGAAACAAAGAGGATACCTTTGGACCGGGAGCATCCGGAAAGGCACGCCGTCATAGGCGCGAACCTAGACAGCAAATAGGAAGGCGAGCTCGTCGATTTCCTCCGTGAGAATCGAGACATCTTCGCATGGTCCCCTAAAGACATGCCAGGTGTACCGACGGAATTCGCCGAGCACAAGTTACATGTCCAATCTGATGTGAAACCCGTCAGGCAGCCCTTGCGCCGCCTGTCAGAAGAGAAAAGAAGAGTTGTTGGAGAAGAGATAGCCCGACTCCTGGTGGCCGGCTTCATTATGGAGGTGTTCTTTCCAGAATGGCTGGCGAACCCGGTGCTAGTGTTGAAGAAGAACAAGCAGTGGCGGATGTGTATCAACTACACAAGCCTCAACAAAGCTTGCCCCAAAGATCCATTTGCTCTGCCAAGAATTGACCAGGTGATAGACTCCACAGCCGGATGTGAGCTGTTGAGCTTCTTAGATGCATATTCAGGATATCACCAGATCAAGCTGAACCCGGCAGACAGGCTGAAGACTGCCTTCATCACGCCATTTGGAGCCTTCTGCTACCTGACTATGACGTTCGGCTTGAGGAATGCCGACGCCACCTTTCAGCGTTGCATGCAGAAGTGTCTCCTCAAGCAACTCGGCAGAAATGCCCATGTCTACGTGGATGATGTGGTGGTGAAGACGGAAAAGCGTTGGACACTGTTGGAAGATCTCCAAGAAACCTTCGAGAATCTGCGCCGATTCCAGATCAAGCTCAACCCGGAGAAGTGCGTCTTCGGAGTACCAGCCGGCCAGCTCCTTGGCTTCCTAGTCTCTGAACGCGGCATAGAATGCAACCCTGTAAAGATCAAAGCCATCGAGAGGATGGAAGTCCCCCGCCGACTGTTAGATGTGCAGAAGTTCACCGGCTGCTTGGCGTCCATCAGCCGATTCATCAGTCGGCTGGGCGAGAAGGCTCTCCCTTTGTATCAACTGATGAAGAAGACCACCTTTTTTGAGTGGAACCACAAGGTGGACGAAGCATTTCTCGAATTGAAGAAGATGTTGACTACTCCCCCTGTGCTGGCGACTCCGACTCCTAAAGAGCCTATGCTCCTATACATTGCCGCCACCAGCCGGGTAGTCAGCACAATTATCGTAGTTGAGCGCAAGGAGGAAGGCAAGGCGCTCCCTATCCAGAGACCGGTATATTACCTGAGCGAGGTACTGTCGACCTCCAAGCAGAACTACCCCCACTACCAGAAGATGTGCTACGGCGTGCATTTCGCCACTAAGAAGTTGAAGCCTTACTTTCAAGAGCATCCAATCACTGTGGTTTGCACCGCTCCACTGGCCGAGATCATCGGAAGCCGTGATGCTTCAGGCCGAGTAGCCAAGTGGGCCATAGATCTGGCTCCCTACACCATCTACTACCAGCCCCGCACCGCCATCAAGTCACAAGCATTGGCCGACTTCCTTCTCGACTGGGCCGAGACCCAGTACCTGCCGCCAGCACCCGACTCCACCCATTGGCGGATGCATTTCGATGGCTCCAAGATGCGCACCGGCCTGGGAGCCGACGTCGTCCTCACCTCCCCCAAAGGCGACAAGCTCAAGTACACACTGCAGATCCACTTCGCCGCCTCCAACAACGTTGCCGAATACGAGGCGCTCGTTCATGGGCTCCGGCTTGCCAAAGAGCTCAGCATCCACCGGATCCTGTGCTACGGCGATTCCGATTTGGTGGTCCAGCAGTCATCTGGCGACTGGGACGCCAAAGATGCAAACATGGCGAGCTACCGCTTCCTGGTGCAGCAACTCAGCGGATATTTTGAGGGGTGTGAATTCCTTCACATTCCAAGAAATGACAACGACCAAGCAGACGCCCTGGCACGAGTCGGCTCCACCCGTCAAGCAATACCATCCGGCGTCGCCCTTCAGCGCCTCCTCAAGCCGTCTATCAAGCCTTCACTAGAATCAGACTCCATTTTTGTGCTAGCTCCCCCCGAAGAAGTCGGATCCGACTCAAGAGCACCAACAGACGGCACAAGAATCCTTACAGACGGCTCCAAAAATACCGCAGTTGAAGCCGACCCGGGGACTTCAGAACCCGGCCCGAGGACTGCGACGCTCAGCCCGAAGACTTCAGAACTCGGCCCGGGGACTGCGCCAGTCGGCCCGGGGACTTCACCGATCCAGCAAGCGGCTGCGGATTCCAGCCCGCCGCCTCCCAGCCCAGCCACCCTTGTCCAAGTCGCAATAGTAGCAATCGAAGAAATAGCAACACCCTCATGGGCCCAGCCCATCCTCAAGTTCCTAGTAAATAGAGAGCTGCCAGCTGATGAAATCCTGGCTCGGCAAGTGCAACGCCGAGCGGCAGCCTATACCATAGTCAACAGAGAGCTGGTCAGGCGCAGTGTCACTGGTGTCTACCAACGCTGTGTCGAGGTAGAACAAGGCCAGGCAATTCTCAGAGACATTCATGAAGGCGAGTGTGGCCACCATGCGGCTTCTAGGGCACTCGTCGCCAAAGCCTTCCGACACGGTTTCTTCTGGCCGACTGCCCTAGAAGAGGCCAAGGAATTAGTCCAAAACTGCAAAGGGTGCCAGATGTTCCGTTCCAAGCCGCTCCAGCCGGCTTCAGCGCTCAAGACCATTCCCATCGCCTAGACCTTTGCGGTTTGGGGCTTGGACATGGCGGGACCATTCAAGACGGCACGAGGCGGCCTAACTCACCTACTTGTCGTGGTGGACAAGTTCACCAAGTGGATAGAAGTAAAACCCATCAAGAAGTTGAATGGTCTGACTGCAGTAACCTTCATCGCCGACATTACGACTCGGTACGGCATACCACACAACATCATCACCGACAATGGCACAAACTTTGCCAAAGGAGCCTTGGCCCGTTTCTGCGCAACGCAGGGCATCTGATTGGACTTAGTGTCCGTCGCCCATCCGCAGTCAAACGGCCAGGTGGAGCGAGCAAACGGCCTCATCCTATCCGGAATCAAGCCCCGCCTGGTCGAACCACTGGAGCGTTCGGCCGGCTGTTGGCTCGAGGAGCTGCCAGCCGTCCTCTAGAGTCTGCGCACGACTCCAAACAAGTCAACCGGCTTCACGCCTTTCTTCCTCGTCTACGGTGCTGAAGCCGTCATCCCGACGGACATAGAATTCGACTCCCCGCGAGTCACCATGTACACCGAGGAGGAAGCAGAAGAAGCACGTCAAGATGGCGTTGATCTGCTGGAAGAGGGCCGGCTGTTGGCGCTCAGTCGGTCTGGCATCTACCAGCAGAGCCTGCGCCGATACTACAACAGGAAGGTCAGGCCAAGATCTTTCCAAGAGGGTGACCTTGTGCTCCGACTGATCCAGCGGACAGCCGGCCAGCACAAGCTGTCGGCACCTTGGGAAGGCCCCTTTATTGTCAGCAAAGTGTTGGGCAACGACTCCTACTACCTGATTGACGCTCAGAAACCCCGAGCACGCAAGAGAGACGATTCCGGCAGAGAGTCGGAACGGCCATGGAACGCAAACCTCCTTCGAAGATTTTACAATTGATTCAGTATGTATCACGCTACCCTTTTGTATTAAAGTACCGAGACTTCGGCCCCCTCGAGACGAGCTCGGGGACTGCCCCTTTTGATTATCTGTATGATAAGAATTATGCCTTCGAGTATGCTACTTCTCGCTACGCCGCTTGGCGCCGGGTTCGACTAAGCCGGCCCGGGGACTCGCCGTCTGGCGCTATGAAATGTTTCCTGAAGTCGGACAAGTAGTGTGCGGCGCCTAAGCCGTCTCCTGCCAGAAGCCGCAGCTCGCAGAGCGACTGCTTGGTAGGCAGGTGTAAGAATGAATGGGCGTCCACACGAAAAATGGCTAAGGACCTAAAACATTAGCATAGCCTAGGCCGGCTTCCAGCCCCCTTTCACAAGCCGACTCGCAAGTATTCGACTTGCCGCTTTCTATCCGACTTGTTAAATAAACTCCAATGAAAGGCAAGTACTTGCTTTCCCCAAAGTAGCCAGGCATTTGGTCCAGCGGCAGTCCACAGATCGGTCGTCCGGCTAACAAAGCGACAACTAGGGGAAGGCGGCAAAGGAAAAAAGCCAAAGGAGCAATGAGCAAGGAAAGATAGAACTCGGATGAAATATTTACATAAGCATAGGCCCATTGGCCGAATCTTCTGAGAGAAGTTCAGAATACACCCCGAGGGTGGAATTGTGCAAATTAACAAATTCCTTAAAGACTTTCTAGAGCAGACAAAATAAAGCCAAAAGGCAGCCTAGGAAGCAGCAGACGGGTTCGGAGGGTCGGAGGAGACGGCGGTGTCAGGCGCCGGGGCGGCCGGCTGGGCAGTCTGGGCTTGGTCGCCGCCAGCGGCAGTCGGTCCGGTCGGACGCGGCTCGTTGCTAGAGGCGCGGTCGAGCTGAGGCTGGTCGCCCGCTCCGTCTTCTGGCACCTCCATCTCGCCTTCGTCCCCCGCCTCGCCCTCTTCCTCGGTGCTGGAGTCAATCACCTCTGCCGAGTCCTCGCCATATTCAGGGTTCATCCCGAACCACTCCGGCGGCACCTCCTCGCCGCCTTCAGCCCGCTCGGGGACGAAGACACTGGTGTCCGTGTAGTCGGCGATGGCCGCCGCACGCTCGATAAGGGCGCCCTCCATAGCCTCCAGCTCGACCTGGGCCTCTGATCGGAACGCGGCCAGACGGTCCAAGTCCAGCCCCAGATACCACGCCTTGACGAATTCCAAGGCCCGGCGTGCTCCGGCCCGGGCCAAGGAACCCTTCCAGGCCTCAAGACGGTCGACTGCGACCTCCAACCAGTCGGCAGTCTGACTGGCGGTGCACAGAGCCGGCATATCTGGCCACAGGGCAACAACTGCCTGGGCGCCGACACGCTGAAGCCGACGCATCAGCCGGTGGGCCGGACGAAGATGGGCCTTGATGCTCAGAAGCTGCTCATCGACGGTCAGGGGAGCGTTGGCGGCAATCACCTCGCCGCTTGCCCTTCGCGCCTCACGATCAGCCTCGATGGCCAGAGGGACTGCCTGCGAGTGGCCAGGGAAGAAGTCTGCCAAGACAAAAAAGAAGCAAGTCAAAAAATCAGAAATTAGCCTGACACATAATCGGAAACTCAAAGAAAGAAAGCTCACCATCGACGATATCCTTGATCTCATGGAAGCCAGAGGTCAGCATCGCCTCCTTGTCGGTCCAGGAGGAGCGCTCGCTCTCGAACTCGGCCAGAAGTGCAACCTCCTTCTTCTTGGCCTCGTCCTGCGTTTTGAGCAGCTCCTTCTGCTCGGTCAGCTGCTCGGTAAGCAGATCGCGCTCTGCAGCGAGCTTGCTGCACTCCTCCCCCTTGACGCGCAAGGCGGTGTTAACTTCACCCAGCTGCTCCTGAAGAGTAGCGTTGGCCCCTGAAGAACGAAAGAAAGAGACGAATAAGTCGTCAGCAAAGAAGATCGCCGGAAAGATCCGGCCCAACTGCTCAGCAGTCGGCCCGAATCTCGAGGACTACAGCCCGCGGGTGCGCCAGCGCGCCCCCGCGAAAAAAGAAGAACAAGGAAGGAGACGTCAAAGTCGTCAAGAAGGAAGATCGCCGGGAAGATCCGGCCCGACTGCTCAACAGTCGGCCCGAATCTCGAGGACTACAGCCCGCGGGTGCGCCAGCGTGCCCCCGCGAAGAAGAGGAAAAGAACTTACTCCGGCTTTCTGCTAAGTCGGCAGTCCGCTTGCTCAACTCCTCAACATTGCGTTGAAGGCAGTGGCGCGGAGTTTGTGATACTCCTGCAAACAAAAATTTCGGACAAAGATAAATACTTGGAACTCGCCAGAGGGAGTTCCGAGCCGCCTGCTCAGTAGCCGGCCCGAAACTCGGGGGCTACACCCAGTGGGTGCGCTGGCGCACCCCCACAGAGAAGAGCGAGAAAGACAAGAATCAAAGAGGAAAACATACCCGGACGACCGCTCGCGACGCTAGATGCGCCTTGGTGCAGATCTGGAGGGCGTCTCCCTCGGCTCGCAGCTTCGTTTGGACATCCAGAAGCGCCTGGTTCAGCGGGCCCGTGCCGCCTCTGCGCACCCACCCAATGGGCCCGGCACTCGTAGCCTCGGCGTCTGGGATGGCCAAGCTGGCGGCTCCGACCTCCAGGGGCCGCGGCGCCGAAGTCGCCTTCTCGAGGCGGCGGCGCACTGGCGAGGCAACCTGAAGAAGCAGCCTCGCCTCATCTTCAGTCGGTGGCACCGGCGGGCCTGCCGGCTGTTTGCCGTGGGCCCTCCCAGACAGCGGTGGAGGCGGAGGCGACGACACTAGCGTGTCTGACACGGAGGCCTCGCTGCTCTCCCTCTCCATGATAGGGTTCTCGGCGCCGGCTTCTTTGGTCTGCCCCGTGAATTCTGGAGGCGGCGGTGCGGAGGATAGTGGGGCAACAAGCAACGCTGATTGGCGACATGCGGCCTCCTTGGCTCGCCGTCTCGCCGCGAGGGCAGCTTCAGCATCCTCCAGCTTCTTCTGGGCGGAGGTAGCTGTCTTCTCGGTCTCCGCCTTCTCCAGGCGGTCAGCCTCCTCCTCGTCGTGCTTCTCCCGCGCGTTTTGCTCCGTCGCCTCCCGCAGGTCGGCGGCGGGGTCGATGCGCCGAGTATTGGCGGATGTCTCTGCCGACCCCATGACGGAGGGGACGGCAACTATTTCAAGGGAAAGGGGGAACCTGAAGAAAAAAGGGGAGGAGTGTAAAACAAGAACTCGGACAAGACTCACCGGAGAAAAATAAAGACAAAGGTGAAAAAACTTACGCAGAGACTAGCGGCGGCCTTCTCACTTCCCTACGGAAGCGGTTGGCCTTCGCGGCCGCCTCCTCCCTCTTGGTCGCGGCGGTCGCCCCCTTGAACTTCTTCAACTTGCCGCCGGGCGCACTCGGCCCGGCATGGTGCCTCTTCGCGACGCCTTGGCCGGCCAAGCCAGCGGAGGAACCCGCGCTCGAAGGGCCGACCCTTAGCTGATGGCGCGGGACGACTTCCCCTTCAGCGTCATCCTCGGGCCAGTCGGTGAAGGTGGCCGAGGGCCTGAGGCCGCTTCCCGCTCCTCCTCCTCCGCCTTTGGCGTCGGCTTCCATCGCCGCCGCCCCCAAGTTGGGGTCGTTGACATCGCTCTCCGCTCGGTCGGGGACGAACTCGCGGGGCGGTCTCATGACACCGGCTGCAGGCTGCATGAGGGGGTTCTAGTTTGGAAGAAACCAATGAAAATCAGAAGTCGGATTCAGCTGTAAAGAAGACAAAGCAATAAGGAGATGCGACTTACCACTGGAGGGGGGTTGGCGCGCGAGTACGGCTCCTTGCCGAACTGCCAGTCCTCCCCGAACTCACAGTTCGCGATATGGTTCACCATGTTTGCCACCTCCGCGCGGGGCATCTCCTTGGTGCTCATCCGACTCGGGTCTCAGTGGCCACTCATCTGACAGATCAGGTGGGGCCGGCCTTGGAGCGTGAGGACTCGGCGCGCCATGAAGGCGGTCAGCAAGTCGGCCCCTGCAAGGCCCTCTGACTGCATCAAGACTCGGAGTTGCGCTACGGCGGCGGCTCCGGCGGGAGTCAGTGTCTTGACTCGATGAGACCAGCTGGGGAGCCTCCCAGCTGGGGCGCCGGCTTTGTAGGGCGGCAGATTAACCCAATCGTCGTCAGGGGCGAGGTTCTTCACGTAAAAGTACGAGCGCTGCCACATCTTCATCGACTTGATCAGCAAGATGGAAGGGAAGGGGTTGTCGGCCGTCGATCGCCGCATCACGATGAAGGCACCGCATTGAGCCGGCACGCCGGCGACATGCATGCCGAGCTTAGATGAGAAGAATTCTCCCCACAGCTTGATGGTGGGGAGAATGCCGAGGAAACCTTCGCACAGAGTGGCAAAGGCGGACAGCAGCACCACCATATTCGGGGTGAGGTGGTGCGGCTAGAGGCCGTGAAACTCCAAGAAGGAGCGGAAGAAGCCGCTCGCCGGCAGCCCTAGGCCGCACATGAGGTGTGAGCGGAAGATGACCCGCTCGCCCTCCTCCGGTGCCGGCAATATCTCCCTCGCCGGTGCGGTGCGGGCTCGCACGAGGTGTGCGCCGGGGAGGCGGCGCGTCTTGCGGAGGAACTCAATGAGGTCGTCATCGACCACCGAGCCGTCCCACGCGCCGGAACGCACGGCCGGAGCCGTGGCGGTGGAGGAAGAGCTCATCGCTGGCTGGTACGATGTGGATCTGCTCGCCGGCGGCAAGAAGAAGGAGAGAGGAGGCAAGAGGAGGCGAGGATTGGGAGAGATGGGCGTGCGTGCTTTGCCGCTCCACTCCCTCCCTACTTATAGCCTTGGAGGCTGAGAAGCCGAGGGGGCGGGCGTGGGATTAACTGCGCTCAGAGGCCCACGCCGCCCCATGATTTACCCCACGAAGTTACTGCACGCAGTAACGACGTGAGAAGCCCAACCGTTCGCACGGCCGCAGCGGATCCGTTCGCGTGCCGAGGCACGGTAGTGGCGGGCCCCGCCTGACGGCTCGTCCCGTCGCGCGCGCGGGCAAGCAGACTGCCCCTGCCGCGTGGCGCCGCACGATAGGACCACGGCGGGCGGCAGCAGGGAAGCGTATCAGGCACGCCGCCTGGTCTCCCGCCACGACTTTCGAGCTCTTTATAGAGCAAGACGGCCCTCTACGAATCCGACTTCGAATAGTCAGACCAAAGGAAGACGGCAAGCGAAGCCCAGATTCCACCACCGGAAGAATGAAACTGTTGAGGCCCCACAATGTGTCACTCTCGGAGCCTCACCAGCTTCGGGGACTACTGTTGGAGTAATGGGCCACGGGTAGGCTAACCCGAGCCCCAGAACCTTTCAAGACATCGGGGCAGGCTGCGCCCCTCAAGCCGAGTCCCAGATGGCGACTCCAAGATAAGCCGAGTCTCAGACGGCGACTCCAAGATAAGCCGAGTCTCAGATGGCGACTCCAAGATAAGCCGAGTCTCAGATGGCAACTCCAAGATAAGCCGAGTCTCAGATGGCGACTCCAAGATAAGCCGAGTCTCAGACGACGACTCCAAGATAAGCCAACTCATGGCCGGCGACTTCCGGAGGAGCCGGCTATGGAGAGTCGGCCGGCGACTCTACTCTCGTCACGATAGGCGAGGCGGGTACGACCATGGCGTGGCCGTCACCTCTTGCTTACGAGGGGCCGGCATGGCTACAGTGTGCCGTACCACTGAAGATCTCCGGCGTGGCCCGACACTGTTGCCATGCCAGCCCTGACCTCAGCCACAGTGTGCGGCGCACTGTGGCCACGATGGCCTACCTGTACGGCTCAGAGACGGCGGGCCCGCCTATCAGTGAGAGCATGGAAGACGGCGGATATGCCCCGAAGGCAGCCCTGTGGGAGTCGGCTCCCTAGAGTCGGCCGGCCTCTCCCACGGGTCCCACGCTCCATTAACCAGACAAGACGGGAAGTAACGATAGTGATCGCCCGATAGACGGCGGCACTGTTGCCATGACCTCGTGACCGAGCCTGCGTCATCAGAATCACGGCTACAGTGCCAGACTTGCCGGCGGGGCCCGCAAGTCGGCGGGCCCCAGCAGTCGGCGGAGAAGACGGCGGCCTGAGAGACAGACGGCTGGGACCTGCGCCCAGCCAGATTACCGTTGTACCCCCGGGGGGTAGGCCTATATAAACCCCCCGGGGCACCCATGCAAAGGGTTCACATCCATTAGCCTTAGACCAGATCACATAGGAAGGAGAGAGCTAGCCTTGCCTTCTGCTACCTCCCGAATACAGCTCTAGGAGCAACCTTGTAGTCACTACGCCTTAGTGATCATGCGGAGACCCCGCAGAGCAGCAGTAGGGGTGTTATCTCCCCGAAGAGCCCCAAAGCTGGGTAAGATTCGCTGGCGTGCATGCCTTCGCCTGATTCCGTTTCCTGGCACCAGCGACGTTCTACTCGCTCCCACCATGATAAGCCATCCTTTGGCATATGTCGCACCCAACCCCCGACAGCGAGGGAGCGGGCGTAAGGCAGAGCAAGCTTCACCTCATCCTGCGAGCCACCGCGCCCGTGGGCGGGGGAGATGGCATACTAAGCAAGCTTCTCCTCGTTCTACGAGTTGACAGGACACATCAAAAGTACTCGAGTGTATAGAGCCTTGCCTCTAAGGTAGGCCCCACATGGTTTGCCTCTTTTTTTAATTTAACATAACGCGTCAAGTCGCAATTTGTTTGTTCACCCGTGGTAGACGATCCTCCCTCCACCAAGTGGACAACCAGTACACGTGCCAAATTACCACGTGGGCTGCCTTTTTCGTACAGAAATGAGCTCCACCGTGTACCCGCGCGGGTGTGGTTGGGAAAGAGACGGGAGTACGTGCACCGTGCATGCACCTCTTCTCTTCGTGCACGTCCCCCACCTACGTGGGTGTGTGTGAGAGA
>NC_057795.1:79860928-79872690 GCF_018294505.1 Triticum aestivum | reverse complement strand
AGAGCCATCAAAATTGTGTGTGTATGCAAGTCAAAGATATAGGGCGACTGGCCTACCGGAACGTTAGAGGGCACATGCCAAGTTTGTGTGTGGCAGGGAGACATGACTAGAGCGCTTGATGTATCGGTGTGTGTGGGGGGGAGGGGGTGGGGGGAGGGGTGTTGGGGAACGTAGTAATTTCAAAAAAAAATTCCTACGCACACACAAGATCATGGTGATGACATAGCAACGAGAGGGGAGAGTGTTGTCCACATACCCTCGTAGACCGTAAGCGGAAGCGTTATGACAACGCGGTTGATGTAGTCGTACGTCTTCACGATCCGACCGATCCAAGTACCGAACGTACGGCACCTCCGAGTTCAGCACACGTTCAGCTCGATGACGATACCCGGACTCCGATCCAGCAAAGTGTCGGGGATGAGTTCCGTCAGCACAACGGCATGGTGACAATGATGATGCTCCACCGGCGTAAGGCTTCGCCTAAACTCCACGATGATATGATCGAGGTGGAATATGGTGGAGGGGGGGCACCGCACACTGCTAAGGAACGATCCGTAGATCAACCTGTGTGTTCTAGGGTGCCCCCTACCCCCGTATATAAAGGAGCCAAGGGGGAGGGGCCGGCCGGCCAAGGAGGGCGCGCCAAGGGGGAGTCCTACTCCCACCGGGAGTAGGACTCCCTTCTTTCCTAGTTGGAGTAGGAGAAGGGGGAAGGAGGAGGAAGAGGGGAAGGAAAGGGGGGGGCGCCGCCCCCCTCTCCTTGTCCTATTCGGACTAGGGAGGGGAGGGGGCGCAGCCCACCTCTTGCCTCCTCTCCTCTCCTCCCTTAGGGCCCATGTAGGCCCAATAACCCCCGGGAGGGTTCCGGTAACCCCTGGTACTCCAGTAAAATGCCGATTTCACCCGGAACACTTCCGATGTCCAAACATAGGCTTCCAATATATCAATATTTATGTCTCGACCATTTCGAGACTCCTCATCATGTCCGTGATCACATCCGGGACTCCGAACAAACTTTGGTACATCAAAACTTATAAACTCATAATGAAACTGTCATCGTAACGTTAAGCGTGCGGACCCTACGGGTTCGAGAACTATGTAGACATGACCTAGAACTATTCTCGGTCAATAACCAATAGCAGAACCTGGATGCCCATATTGGCTCCTACATATTCTACGAAGATCTTTATCGGTCAAACCGCATAACAACATACGTTGTTCCCTTTGTCATCGGTATGTTACTTGCCCGAGTTTCGATCGTCGGTATCCAATACCTAGTTCAATCTCGTTACCGGCAAGTCTCTTTACTCGTTACGTAATGCATCATTCCGTAACTAACTCATTAGCTACATTACTTGCAAGGCTTATAGTGATGTGCATTACCGAGAGGGCCCAGAGATACCTCTCCGACAATCGGAGTGACAAAACCTAATCTCGAAATACGCCAACCCAACATGTACCTTTGGAGACACATGTAGTACTCCTTTATAATCACCCAGTTACGTTGTGACGTTTGGTAGCAGCCAAAGTGTTCCTCCGGTAAACGGGAGTTGCATAATCTCATAGTTACAGGAACATGTATAAGTCATGAAGAAAGCAATAGCAATATACTAAACGATCAAGTGCTAGGCTAACGGAATGGGTCATGTCAATCACATCATTCTCCTAATGATGTGATCCCATTAATCAAATGACAACACATGTCTATGGTTAGGAAACATAACCATCTTTGATTAATGAGCTAGTCAAGTAGAGGCATACTAGTGACGTTATGTTTGTCTATGTATTCACACATGTATCATGTTTCCGGTTAATACAATTCTAGCATGAATAATAAACATTTATCATGATATGAGGAAATAAATAATAACTTTATTATTGCCTCTAGGGCATATTTCCTTCAGTCTCCCACTTGCACTAGAGTCAATAATCTAGATTACACAGTAATGATTCTGACACCCATGGAGTCTTGGTGCTGATCATGTTTTGCTCGTGAGAGAGGCTTAGTCAATGGGTCTGCAATATTCAGATCCGTATGTATCTTGCAAATCTCTATGTCTCCCACCTGGACTTGGTCCCGGATGGAATTGAAGTGTCTCTTGATATGCTTGGTCCTCTTGTGAAATCTGGATTCCTTTGCCAAGGCAATTGCACCAGTACTGTCACAGAAGATCTTCATTGGTCCCGATGCACTAGGTATGACACCTAGATCGGAAATGAACTCCTTCATCCAGACTCCTTCATTTGCTGCTTCCGAAGCAGATATGTACTCCGCTTCACATGTAGATCCCGCCACGACGCTTTGTTTAGAACTGCACCAACTTACAGCTCCACCGTTTAATAAAAACACGCATTCGGTTTGCGATTTAGAATCATCCGGATCAGTGTCAAAGCTTGCATCGACGTAACCATTTACGACTAGCTCTTTGTCACCTGCATATACGAGAAACATATCCTTAGTCCTTTTCAGGTATTTCAGGATGTTCTTGACCGCTGTCTTGTGATCCACTCCTGGATTACTTTGGTACCTTCCTGCCAAGCTTATTGCTAAGCACACGTCAGGTCTGATACACAACATTGCATACATGATAGAGCCTATGGCTGAAGCATAGGGAACATCTTTCATTTTCTCTCTATCTTCTGCTGTGGTCGGGCATTGAGTCTGACTCAATTTCACACCTTGTAGCACGGGCAAGAACCCTTTCTTTGCCTGATCCATTTTGAACTTTTTCAAAACTTTATCAAGGTATGTGCTTTGTGAAAGTCCAATTAAGCGTCTTGACCTATCTCTATAAATCTTGATGCCCAATATATAAGTAGCTTCATTGAGGTCTTTCATAGAAAAACTTTTATTCAAGTATTCCTTTATGCTATCCAGAAATTCTATATCATTTCCAATTAATAATATGTCATATACATATAATATCAGAAATGCTACAGAGCTCCCACTCACTTTCTTGTAAATACAGGCTTCTCCAAAAGTCTGTATAAAACCATATGCTTTGATCACACTATCAAAGCGTTTATTCCAACTCCGAGATGCTTGCACCAGTCCATAAATGGATCGCTGGAGCTTGCACACTTTGTTAGCACCTTTTGGATCAACAAAACCTTCTAGTTGCATCATATACAACTCTTCTTCTAGAATTCCATTCAAGAATGCAGTTTTGACATCCATTTTCCAAATTTCATAATCATAAAATGCGGCAATAACTAACATGATTCGGACAGACTTAAGCATCGCTACGGGTGAGAAAGTCTCATCGTAGTCAACCCCTTGAACTTGTCGAAAACCTTTCGCAACAAGTCAAGCTTTATAGACAGTTACATTATCATCAGCGTCGGTCTTCTTCTTAAAAATCCATTTATTCTCAATGGCTTGCCGATCATCGGGCAAGTCAACCAAATTCCATACTTTGTTCTCATACATGGATCCCATCTCAGATTTCTTGGCCTCTAGCCATTTTGCGGAATCTGGGCTCATCATTGCTTCCTCATAGTTCGTAGGTTCATCATGGTCAAGTAACATGACTTCCAGAATAGGATTACCGTACCACTCTGGTGCGGATCTTACTCTGGTAGACCTACGAGGTTCAGTAGAAACTTGATCTGAAGTTTCATGATCAATATCATTAGCTTCCTCACTAATTGGTGTAGTTGTCATAGGAACGAGTTCTTGTGATGAACTACTTTCCAATAAGGGAGCAGGTACAGTTACCTCATCAAGTTCTACTTTCCTCCCACTCACTTCTTTCGAGAGAAACTCCTTCTCTAGAAAGGATCCAAATTTAGCAACAAAAATCCTGCCCTCAGATCTGTGATAGAAGGTGTACCCAACAGTTTCTTTTGGGTATCCTATGAAGACACATTTCTCCGATTTGGGTTCGAGCTTATCTGGTTGAAGTTTCTTCACAAAATCATCGCAGCCCCAAACTTTAAGAAACGACAACTTTGGTTTCTTGCCAAACCACAGTTCATGAGGCGTCGTCTCAACGGATTTTGATGGTGCCCTATTTAACGTGAATGCGTCCGTCTCTAAAGCATAACCCCAAAATGATAGCGGTAAATCAGTAAGAGACATCATAGATCGCACCATATCTAGTAAAGTACGATTACGACGTTCGGACACACCATTTCGTTGTGGTGTTCCGGGTGGCGTGAGTTGCGAAACTATTCCGCATTGTTTCAAGTTTAGACCAAACTCGTAACTCAAATATTCTCCTCCACGATTAGATCGTAGAAAATTTATTTTCTTGTTATGATGATTTTCCACTTCACTCTGAAATTCTTTGAACTTTTCAAATGTTTCAGACTTGTGTTTCATTAAGTAGATATACCCATATCTGCTAAAATCTTCTCTGAAGGTGAGAAAATAACGATACCCGCCGCGAGCCTCAACATTCATTGGACCACAAACATCAGTATGTATGATTTCCTACAAATCAGTTGCTCGCTCCATAGTTCCGGAGAACGGCGTTTAGTCATCTTGCCCATGAGGCACGGTTCGCAAGTACCAAGTGATTCATAATCAAGTGATTCCAAAAGCCCATCAGTATGGAGTTTCTTAATGCGCTTTACACCGATATGACCTAAACGGCAGTGCCACAAATAAGTTGCACTATCATTATCAACTCTGCATCTTTTGGTTTCAACATTATGAATATGTGTATCACTACTATCGAGATTCAATAAGAATAGACCATTCTTCAAGGGTGCATGACCATAAAAGATATTACTCATATAAATAGAACAACCATTATTCTCTGACTTAAATGAATAACCGTCTCGTATATAATGTTCATGCTCAACGCTGGCACCAAATAACAATTATTTAGGTCTAAAACTAATCCCGATGGTAGATGTAGAGGTAGCGTGCCGACCGCGATCACATCGACTTTGGAACCATTTCCCACGCGCATTGTCACCTCGTCCTTAGCCAATCTTCGCTTAATCCGTAGTCCCTATTTCGAGTTGCAAATATTAGCAACAGAACCAGTATCAAATACCCAGGTGCTACTGTGAGCATTAGTAAGGTACACATCAATAACATGTATATCACATATACCTTTGTTCACTTTGCCATCCTGCTTATCCGCCAAATACTTGGGGCAGTTCCGCTTCCTGTGTCCAGTCTGCTTGCAGTAGAAGCACTCAGTTTCAGGCTTCGGTCCAGACTTGGGTTTCTTTTCTTGAGCAGCAACTTGTTTGCTGTTCTTCTTGAAGTTCCCCTTCTTATTCCCTTTGCCCTTTTTCTTGAAACTAGTGGTCTTGTTAACCATCAACACTTGATGCTCCTTCTTGATTTCTACCTCCGCGGCTTTTAGCATTGCGAAGAGCTCGGGAATAGTCTTGTCCATCCCTTGCATATTATAGTTCATCACGAAGCTCTTGTAGCTTGGTGGCAGTGATTGGAGAATTCTGTCAATGACACTATCATCAGGAAGATTAACTCCTAGTTGAATCAAGTGATTATTATACCCAAACATTTTGATTATGTGTTCACTGACAGAACTATTTTCCTCCATCTTGCAGCTATAGAACTTATTGGAGACTTCATATCTCTCAATCCGGGCATTTGCTTGAAATATTAACTTCAACTCCTGGAACATCTCATATGCTCCATGACGTTCAAAACGTCGTTGAAGACCCGGTTCTAAGCCGTAAAGCATGGCACACTGAACTATCGAGTAGTCATCAGCTTTGCTCTGCCAGATGTTCTTAACGTCGTCAGTTGCATCAGCAGCAGGCCTGGCACCCAGCGGTGCTTCAAGGACGTAATTCTTCTGTGCAGCAATGAGGATATCCTCAGGTTACGGACCCAGTCCATGTAATTGCTGCCATCATCTTTCAACTTTGCTTTCTCAAGGAACGCATCAAAATTCAACGGAACAACAGCACGAGCCATCTATCTACAACAAACATAGACAAGCAAAATACTATCAAGTACTAAGTTCATGATAAATTTAAGTTCAATTAATCATATTACTTAAGAACTCCCACTTAGATAGACATCCCTCTAATCCTCTAAGTGATTACGTGATCCATATCAACTACACCATGTCCGATCGTCACGTGAGATGGAGTAGTTTCAACGGTGAACATCAATATGTTGATCATATCTACTATATGATTCATGCTCGACCTTTCGGTCTTCGTGTTCCGAGGCCATATCTGTTATATGCTAGGCTCGTCAAGTTTAACCTGAGTATTCCGCGTGTGCAACTGTTTTGCACCCGTTGTATTTGAACGTAGAGCCTATCACACCCGATCATCACGTGGTGTCTCAGCACGAAGAACTTTCGCAATGGTGCATACTCAGGGAGAACACTTCTTGATAATTTTTAGTGAGAGATCATCTTAAAATGCTACCGTCAATCAAAGCAAGATAAGATGCATAAAGGATAAACATCACATGCAATCAATATAAGTGATATGATATGGCCATCATCATCTTGTGCTTGTGATCTCCATCTTCGAAGCACCGTCCTGATCACCATCGTCACCGGCACGACACCTTGATCTCCATTGTAGCATCGTTGTCGTTATGCCATCTATTGCTTCTACGAGTATCGCTACCGCTTAGTGATAAAGTAAAGCAATTACAGGGCATTTGCATTTCATACAATAAAGCGACAACCATATGGCTCCTGCCAGTTGCCGATAACTTCGGTTACAAAACATGATCATCTCATACAATAAAATATAGCATCACGTCTTGACCATATCACATCACAACATGCCCTGCAAAAACAAGTTAGACGTCCTCTACTTTGTTGTTGCAAATTTTACGTGGCTGCTACGGGCTTAGCAAGAACCGTTCTTACCTACGCATCAAAACCACAATGATAGTTCGTCAAGTTAGTGCTGTTTTAACCTTCGCAAGGACCGGGCGTAGCCACACTCGATTCAGCTAAAGTGAGAGAGACAGACACCCGCCAGCCACCTTTAAGCATGAGTGCTCGTAACGGTGAAACCAGTCTCGCGTAAGCGTACACGTAATGTCGGTCCGGGCCGCTTCATCTCACAATACCGCCGAACCAAAGTATGACATGCTGGTAAGCAGTATGACTTGTATCGCCCACAACTTACTTGTGTTCTACTCGTGCATATGACATCTATGCATAAAACCAGGCTCGGATGCCACTGTTGGGGAACGTAGTAATTTCAAAAAAATTCCTACGGACACGCAAGATCATGGTGATGACATAGCAACGAGAGGGGAGAGTGTTGTCCACGTACCCTCGTAGACCGTAAGCGGAAGCGTTATGACAATGTGTTTGATATAGTCGTACGTCTTCACGATCCGACCGATCCAAGTACCGAATGTACGACACCTCCGAGTTCAGCACACGTTCAGCTCGATGACGATCCCCGGACTCCGATCCAGCAAAGTGTTAGGGATGAGTTCCGTCAGCACGACGGCGTGGTGACGATGATGATGCTCCACCGGCGCAGGGCTTCGCCTAAACTCCGCGACGATATGACCGAGGTGGAATATAGTGGAGGGGGGCACCGCACACGTCTAAGGAACGATCTATAGATCAACCTGTGTGTTCTAGGGTGCCCTTGCCCCCGTATATAAAGGAGCCAAGGGGGAGGGGGCGGCCGGCCAAGGAGGGCGCGCCAAGGGGGAGTCCTACTCCCACCAGGAGTAGGACTCCCTTCTTTCCTAGTTGGAGTAGGAGAAGGGGGAAGGAGGAGGAAGAGGGGAAGGAAAGGGGGGGCGCCGCCCCCCTCTCCTTGTCCTATTCGAACTAGGGAGGGGAGGGGGCGCAGCCCACCTCTTGCCTCCTCTCCTCTTCTCCCTTAGGGCCCATGAAGGCCCAATAACCCCCGGGAGGGTTCCGGTAACCCCGGGTACTCCGGTAAAATGCCGATTTCACCCGGAACACTTCTGATGTCCAAACATAGGCTTCCAATATATCAATCTTTATGTCTCAACCATTTTGAGACTCCTCGTCATGTCCGTGATCACATCCAGGACTCCGAACAAACTTCGGTACATCAAAACTTATAAACTCATAATGAAACTATCATCGTAACGTTAAGCATGCGGACCCTACGGGTTCGAGAACTATGTAGACATGACCTAGAACTATTCTCGGTCAATAACCAATAGCGGAACCTGGATGCCCATATTGGCTCCTACATATTCTACGAAGATCTTTATCGGTCAAACCGCATAACAACATACATTGTTCCCTTTGTCATCGGTATGTTACTTGCCCGAGATTCGATCGTCGGTATCCAATACCTAGTTCAATCTCGTTACCGGCAAGTCTCTTTACTCGTTACGTAATGCATCATTCCGTAACTAACTCATTTGCTACATTGCTTGCAAGGCTTATAGTGATGTGCATTACCGAGAGGGCCCAGAGATACCTCTCCGACAATCGGAGTGACAAAACCTAATCTCGAAATACGCCAACCCAACATGTACCTTTGGAGACACCTATAGTACTCCTTTATAATCACCCAGTTACGCTGTGACGTTTGGTAGCACCCAAAGTGTTCCTTCGGTAAACGGGAGTTGCATAATCTCATAGTTACAGGAACATGTATAAGTCATGAAGAAAGCAATAGCAATATACTAAACGATCAAGTGCTAGGCTAACGGAATGGGTCATGTCAATCACATCATTCTCCTAATGATGTGATCCCATTAATCAAATGACAACACATGTCTATGGTTAGGAAACATAACCATCTTTCATTAATGAGCTAGTCAAGTAGAGGCATACTAGTGACGTTATGTTTGTCTATGTATTCACACATGTATCATGTTTCCGGTTAATACAATTCTAGCATGAATAATAAACATTTATCATGATATGAGGAAATAAATAATAACTTTATTATTGCCTCTAGGGCATATTTCCTTCAAGGAGTAGGTAGAGGACTAACTATAGAGGTATAACGAGTCGTATATGTTTTGAGAAGGAGAGACCCAGCTATGTCTTGAGGGAGATCGGTCGACATCCATACATAACTGAAGGACGGGAAATATGATGGGACAGAGAGAGAGAGAGGAGAGAGAGAGAGGGAGGGAGAGGGAGGGAGAGGGGTAGAGTGCTGGATGGGTGATGGAGTTGCTTCTCGGAGATGTTGGGAGAGGCCTACTAGACAAACTGAGGGTGGAACTGCAATGTTATCAATAAGAGTGGGGATGTGTTTCTGTGTGTGCCTGTGCGTGATAGATCTGTCGGGGCGCATCCATGGATGATGAAGGGGAACCATGTGTTTGGTAAGCAAACCTAACTAGATCGGTAGATCAATTGTTGTTTGTCGGAGGAAGGGAGAGACACAACTAATGAGGTAGATTGATCGACGTGTGGGTAAAAACGAGTTATAAGGACCTAGCTGGCTATATGTATAGCGAGAGATCGGTCGGTGTACGTCCATTTGTTAGAGGCAAATAAGGCCCAGTGAGACAGATAGACAGAGAGAATGGAGCTAGGAGGTGGTGCGAGAGGCCCAACTACTAGCTAGATAGGGGGAGGAGTGTGCGGTTGTGAGATCGATGAAAAGAGGGGCGAGAGTTTACACGTGTGTCTGACCGTATGAGAGACACGAGTCAAGGACACATAAAGGAGGAGATTGAAGTTGTGTGTGTATGCTGTAGGCAGGCATCGCTGGAGAGGTTTATCGATCGGTGTGTGTCGGAAAGGAGTTGTGGAGACTCTGGGAGAATGACCTGAAGAAAAAAATGAATGTGCCCAGTGGATAGAATGCTGAGGGAGGGCGAGGGCAAGGAGGGCGTGTGCATGCACGAGAGAAAGTTAGTGGTAGATACAAAGGTTAGAGGATTGTGTGGGTGTAAAAGACTAACAAAGATCATAATTTGATATGAAAGCGGATTCATATATTTGAATAGGAGATCATAGTGTTTTAAACATTGCATGCATGAATATAGCGGTGATACACGTGCTGTGCACATGTTATACCATAATGTGATAATGCATGACATTTGCAACTCACAGCTAAATGCCGAACAATCTAAACCATACTATACATCAAACAATCTCACATTTTATTTGAGTTTGTGATAATGTGCGGCATTTGCAGCTTACTACTAAATATCGAGCAATCTAAACAATACTATATATCGAACATTCTCACATTTTATTTGAATTTGTGGTGTTTGCAACTCACATCTAAATACTTGTAGGCGTAGGGGGCGGGGCACCATACATAATGTGATAAACACATTATACATATGAGATATGGTTTAGATTATGAAGATCTAGCTAGAGCTAGAAATGTAATGTGATTTGAAATCAAAATAAAGTGGATTCAAAAAATCTAGTTCGAGTTCATATAGTACACATAGTTCATATGTAACTCGAGACTAATCATGTGGTGTGCTGTGAAGATAATACACAAACGTAGGTTTAACTTGACAATAATGATGATTGTAGATCTTATTAAAACAGAGAAACAAATTCAAATGCTTTGACTTCACAACAATCATTACTGTAGATCTTATTCAAATTTAGTTCATATTGAAGCGGTAGTATATATATTTGGAATGCACTAAAACATTCATTTGAGTAGTAGGTTGCATGCATTATACATGTAGCGAAATATTTTAATTGAACATAACATGAACTCAAATTTTGAATGACATTTGTAGTGCGCATTGATTTGGTACAGTACATGTTAGGCTTGTCCGGAAATTTCAACCCGCGCCTTGTTAGCCCGAAATATTTAAGATATATCTTTGTCTTGTTGTGCTCCGACAACTCCCTCCATCTCAACCCGCGCCTTGCTATTCCGAAATTACAATGCGCGCAAAAACTCCCACCTCCTGTGAAATCCCGACACACGAAATGCCCGTGGTACCCCTAAACCGAAAGAACCGCCTCAAATCAGTGGGGGGTACTTTCGTAAATTACCCCATATTTTGGACAAGCGCATCTCTAAGCCATGGTTCCCCACTGCCATCCCATCCGCCCACCCATTCGTACATCAAGGCCGCGAAAACCCGCGACGAAACCCCACACCCTGCTCCGTCTGCCACCCAGCCGGAGCCTCTTCCCCGACGATGTCGTCCACAGCAACACCTCGACATCCCTCATCCACCGTACCGGATGAGGATCCGTCGTCGATCTCATCGTCCCGCCGGTTCAGCCACCCCGTCCTCCACCTTTGAGGAGCTGCCCCGACGTTCCCCTTGTCTTTCGCACCACCTCCATTCCCACACCACCGTCTTCACCTGCACCACCGGAAGAGCATCATCATCACCGTTTCCTCGGATGAAGCTGCAGCCTAATCAGCGCCACCAAATAGGTTGTACACTAATCACCGCATTTTCTTCTTGATTCGATCTCACGGTGCTGCCGGTGCTTGGTCCTGAGCTGACACGGCGCGGCTCCATCCACGGCGGCTTCGCCGGCCACTTCCTCCACGGCGTCGCTCCCTCGGTGGCGACGTCCACATCAGTAGGAGCTGCTGCTGCTTTAGCTCTCGCTCGCGCTGCTACTCTGCTCTTGCTCTCGGTCCCCTGCCTGGTCTGCTCTTGCTATTGCTCTTGCTCGCACTGCTGCTCTCGCTCTTGCTCTTTCTTGCGATGCTGCTCCGATTTGGCTACACTTCAATCGACTGAATCGACTTTTGGGTCAGTCAATTTTCAAGGGGTGGGCTCGCCTGGGTGAAGGAAGAACTAGCCGCAGCGGGGAGGGGGGCTCGCCGGAGAGGTGCCCCACTATCTATCTTAGGGTTCAGGATGTGGGCAGTGGTCGCCGGCGTTGGCGGGGCGATGG
>NC_057795.1:79802275-79860622 GCF_018294505.1 Triticum aestivum | reverse complement strand
GGCAGGCGGGGCGGCGCACCGTCGGCCGCGGGCGGCGATGGGCTGCTGTTTGGCCGGTGGTGGCTGGCGGCTCAGGGGGGTGGAGGTTGAAGATGAACCGCAGGCCCTTGATTTCGTATCCAACGGCTGCAAAATCGACTGACCAGAGATGAAAAAGTCAGTCGACCGACGTGTAGCCTCACCTTGCTAGTGCGTTCAGTTTCTACAACAAAATTCAGTTTTGACAGCAAAATTCAGTTTCGACAGTTAGGTTCAATTTCGTCAGTTAAGTTCAGTTTCGACAGTTAAGTTCAGAGATGAGCGGCTGATGCATTTTACATCTAACACTTTGTGGTTATGTATTTTACGTCATGTATTGGAGATGCTATTAAAATTCCACTCAGGTTAACGTTGTTCGTTGTCTCTCTTGTCCTACTTCAGCCTCGGCGTCGTACAACTCACCGGAGCTGCTCCAACGACGAAACCCTCCATCACAGCGGAGCAGTACCTCGGGCTCCATCTCCAGATGCCTAAGATCTTCTTCCCCTCCTCCGACAGCAAAGTCAGCCGGAGCATCCTCACCGGCCAACCCAATCATGCTGAGATCGACATGGCTTCGCCAAAGAGGTTGTACACTTGTTGCATCTCTTTTTTACTCTACATGTTATATATATTGTCCACTGAGCACACAGATTTGTTCCTTTAGTGTCTCCTTGAAAGAAAAAATGTAGGAATTTTAATTTTCACTTGTCCTCCTTTTCAAATTCCTATTCATGAAGCACAAGACTAAGAGATAGTAGCATAATAGCATTATAACCGTACATTTTCTTGTGGTTTGACTTAATCTCACCATGCTTCTTTGCATCCTGTGATCTTCCAATTGTTGTGAATCAAACACCCAAATTGGCAGAAATCCTGTGTTTTTAAATTCTCTGTTTTGCACGTGCATTCCTATCCTATTCCTATCTATTTCCTATCCCTGCATTGTTGGAATCCTCCAATTCAAATGAGCCCTTACAGAATTACTTCTCTTACAGATAGTTGTCAAAGAAAACCTTGCGTGGTTTGTCCCGCTCCTGCTGCGCCGTCGTCCACCCCAGCTCAGCTGCTCCAATGATAGAAGGGTCCACCACACCAGGGATCCGCCCTCCAGACTGTCTTTCGCCGCCTCAGATCTTCTTCCCCGCCGCTGGCAGCCATGAAAACTGCATTACCATCATCAACCGAGCAGATGACCTCGAGGACTACACGGGTCCGCAAGAGAGGTCGCACTCTTTCGTGTCTGCTTACGTTATGCATTGCTTAATATTACATGCTACTTTATCATCCTGTTCACCGATTAGACTCTGAGTCAGCTCCAAACTAATGGTCAAACTTGAGTTTTTAAATGGTTGTGGGGTACATATGGGGGCCGCTATCAATAGTATCTATCTACTATTTGGTTAATCTCCGGTGTCTACTATGAGTTTCATGTTGGGTGGGAAACAAACAGTAAAGAAGCCATTATCTGTATTTTTTAACTGAAGCCATTATCTGCCTGCTATTATTGGTTTTGGGTCTATCCACAGGTTGCTACCATCAATCTGGATTTCTGCATGCACTCCTTACATAATCTCACTATGTTTTATTCCTATGCATGACAGTTATTGTAAACAATGGAACTGAACATGTAGAGCAAAAGAGACGGGCCTTGCGTGGCAATAAAATTTCATGCAGACGTCGCTCCATGGTAGGTGCAAAGGCGATCCCCCTCCACGCATTTCGGATTGTAATCGAGAGGAAGATATCTGTTCTGAGGGGGATTCAAAAGGAGAAGATAACTCCTATTTACCCCCTGAGGTCTTCGCTCTAACTTGGCATGCTGATGTTGGTTATATCATGCATATGGTGTCTTGCATTGCTTACTTTATACATCAAATATGTCATCTGCTTAGTTTAGACATCCTTTGTGCGAATGCCATCTGTTTAGTTTATTCATCGTTTATGTGAATTACGCAACACCATCTTGTTTAGCCAGGCATCATATATGTGAATTTTGCAATGCCCTCCTGCTTAGCCAGTCATCTTATATGTAAATTATATCAGACATCCTTTTATTCCGTTACATATTACATTTGTCAACAATGTTAGTACATTTAACTGCTCTTTGTGTGCATCAGCCATTTGACACGGTGATGGCAAATTCTAGAGGGAAAACAAGGTCTTCAGAGCAGACTATGCTATCTGACGAAGCGCATATCTCGCTGGTTACGGATAGCTCCTCAGAGGAGGATTCAGAGACAGATGACCAGTCCTATCCCCCCCGAGGTGTATGCTCTAACTTGGCAGGGTTATGTTGCTCATATCGTGCGTATGGTGTCTCGCATTGCTTTGTGTGAATGCCACCTGTTTAGTGTCTAATTACCATATATGTGAATTATGCACTGCCATCTTGTTGCAAGACATTATATATGTGAATTATACAATGCTATCTTGTTGCAAAGGCATTATATATGTGAATTATGCAATGCCATGCTGTTTAGCCAATCATCATGTATGTGAATTATATCATGCTATCATTTTTTTGTATTACATGTTCCATTTGTTGACAACGTTTGTATATTCAACTACTCTTCCTGTGCATCAGCCATTTGAAGTGGTGATGGAAGTATCTGGAGTGAAAACAAGGTATTCAGGGCAGACAATGCTACCTGCTAAAGCAGACATCTTGCTGGTTACAGAGAGCTCCTCAGAGGAGGATTCAGAGACTGATGACCAGTCCTATTTCCCCCCTGAGGTCTATGCTCAAACTTGGCAGGGTTATATTACCCATGTCGTGCATGTTGTCTTGCATTGCTTAGTTTTTACATCATATATGGATTGCCATATGCTTACTTGCTTACTATATAAATCATATATTTGAATTATATCATGCCATCATGTTTACATAGTACATACACATCATCTATCTGAATTATGGCATGGCAACCCATTTAATAAAGACATCATATAGTTATATCATCTCATCATGTTTAGTGTTTACAGTCATCATATTTAGAATTATGGCATTCTATCCATGAATGTATGTGAACTATGGCATGCCAACCTATTTAATAAACACATTATATAGTTATGTCATGTCATCCTATTTACATAGTCTCATATTTTTAACTATGTCTTTCCATCTTTTTTAGTTAGCCATCATAATGTGAAATTGTGTCATGCTATCCTGTTTAGTTAGCCATCATATATGTGAAATTGTGTCATGCTATCCTGTTTGGTTAGACAACATAAATATGAATTATTTCATGCCCTCTTTTATTCCCCACTATCCATTGCACCCGTCTACCATACAATGTCTATACTTTCAATTACTTTTCTTGTTTATCAACCATTTGAATTGGAGAGTGTGATGGCAGTATCTAAGGGAGTAACAACACGGTCTTTAGAAAAGATAGTGCTACCAGTTGATGCAGATAGAACCACAGTTGTACTTGCCCAAGGACCAGATCCACCACACATAATCTAGACTCTCGCAGATTGTACCCCTACCCAGTTGGACAGAGAACCAGCTACACCCCTTCTAACCCCAACCCCGGCAGATAGTAACCCGGTTCCAGTTGACACAGCACCGTCTCCACCACAGAGCACCCAAACACGAGAAGTTAGTAAGGGAACTGCAGTGCCCAAAGCACGAGGACCACCACTCCAAATCCCAACTCAACGCTTAAAGGAGAAGAAGATTTGTTCTCAGGTCAGGTTCTGTAGCTATGGTTCATACTCCTTTGCTCTTGCATTACTGTATTTACTCATACCAACTATTTTCAAATTTGAAGGATGGAATTGAAACTCCAATGGCTCAACAGGTATGTTTTAAACCTGTTTCTTTAACCTGTTTGCTGTTGTAACCTGCTCTATGTTGATTTCAGTTTCAATTGAATACACAGTTATGTTCTCATGTCATGCACATTACAAGTGTTGTTATTGCTCTATAGTTACCCACACTTATATTCTGTCTATTCTGGTTTGTCTTAAACAAATATTATTTGAACTGTGTCTCTATCTTGATTTGGCAACAAAAACTAGAATGATATAGACCATAAAGTGACCATGGTACATAGATATATGTTTGTTTCATGCTGTTATCCTGTCCACTTTACTACTGAACTCATTTACCAAAATGAGTTTCATATACAACATGGTAAACATGTGATGTGTCTGCTTGTTTCTCTTTTAGAATGCGGACAAAATATTGGAGAACAGTACCGCGTTATCCAATAGTAAAGGAAGTAATGCAGATAAGGTTCAAGATAGTGAGACATCCCTGTTGGTCTCCAAGAAAGCTGATAAAAACTATCTTGACGACAGTGAGGGAACCCAAAAGTCCTGTCTTGATGTAGTGTTCGAGTTACTGGCCACTACTGCTGGCACAAGCTCTTCGAACTCGCTGCCTGAATCAGTTCGTCTTCTTGAGTCTCAACTTAAAGTTGAAAGACATTGATCAGATGTGCTGCGACAGGAAGCTGAAGGACTGAGGAAGTCCCTGCAGAATTCAGATGCATATTTTCTGGTGCAACAGCAAGCGCTGGAGGATTTAAGCGCCAAACAAGAGAAAGTTAATAAGCTTGCTAAGCATCTTGCCAGTATTATGGGTACCCAGGATATTGTTTCTTGAGATCTTCTGAAGTGGTTTCAGTTTTGGATTTGTTTTGCTGCGGCGTTTATTTGCACTGGTCGCCAACTTTGACAACCAGTGTATATGATATGCTGCTTTGTTCCCTATATTTGCACTGGTGGCGAACTTTGATGCCTAGTGGATGTAATATGTGTAATATCCATGATAGCCTAGCATAAGTTGCTTGCTTATTTATTTCCTTGTTGTCTTGTTTATTTGTTTGCTTGTAGTCAGTGTAGTTCTTTTTCCGCGGTTTGCTAGTGGCTGTAATAACCTATTTTTTAAAACTAGGCCATAATAACCATGGGCTAATATTTACTATAGTGACACTGAGCCTCCTACAGGCCGTAGAAATAGTGGGCCTTCTACGGGCCGTAGAAACAGTATGCCTTCTACGGGCCGTAGAAACAATGGGCCTTCTACGGGACGTATCATCAATGGGCCTTATACGGGCCGTATGACCATAACGGGCCATCGTTAATAGGCTGTATTTGATGACGCTATGAAAACGGCCCAACGTATTAACGGACCACAAATAGGCCGATGTAACCAAGGGCTGAATTTGGCCCACAAGTAGAAAATGACAGTAACGGGCCGTAAGTAAACGAATACTGGAAATGAGCCCAAGAATAAATGGGCTCTGAGAAGGCCGAAATATAACATTTGTTGGAAACGGCCCAACTGAATAACGGGCTCTTAATGGGTATAAAGTGATATACTGTTCATTATGGGCCAGTTTCACCACGGGTCGTTAATGGGTGTAAAGTGATACACTGTTCATTGCGGGCCAGTTTCACCACGGGCTGTTAATAGGCCAAGAGTTACACAGGGCCTCATATGGGCCGAAAGACGTCATGGGCCATACATGGACCATAAGTGAAAACGGGCTGGAATCATATTGGACGGCCCAGATGACGCTACTGGGCCTAATTCGGATAGGGCGTAACAGGCCTTGGGTTAGCTGGCTGTAAATGGGCTATATGCGAACATGCCGTTAACAGGCTTTCCATGGCCCGGCCCGCCACCTTTTGACCAAGTCAAACGGGCCGGCCTTTTCACAGGAATGGTCCTCTATTGGGCCGTGCCACATGTCGACGTATCATAGGCGCCTTATGTCCAATGAGTGGATGACATCTGTCCCAACGATGAGCCGACACGTGTTTCCTCCAACCAATGATGATTTTACACGTGGAAAATCCCCATTGGTCGGGGCTGTTAACAGGTTATCGGATCCAAAACCCGAGTTGATAGCTTAACGGCGTTCCGTTACGGTGGATGCCACGTGTCGGTCACCCTTGACGAAAGCACTTCTGTGACGCGCGATTTATCGTCATGGAAGTGGACACTTCCATGATGATAATTTTGGTAATGTCATGGAACACTTCTATGACAGCACAAGTATGACTATCTTGATTCTATCATAAATTTGTCATGGATGTACATGCATGACAAAAAATGCGACCTACTATGACAAACACGTATCATCATGGAAGTGTATTTTTTTGTAGTGGAAGCGGGCAACAGGTGGCCCCAATTTATTTCACGGGCCGTTAATAGGCCGATACTAAGTTTGGGCTACATATGGCCCAACTATGCTGTAGGCCTTTAGCAGGCCGAAAGAGACAGCGGGCTTGTACTGGACCGTGAAGAGCATGGGCCGCTAAGAGGCCGAAAGTCAGGTCGTATTGTAAATGGCCCAACTGTGTTGTGCGCCTTTAGCAGGCCGAAAGAGAAACCGGGCTGGTATTGGACCATGAAGGGCATGGGCCGTTAAAAGGCCAAAATTAAGGTCCGACTACAAATGGCCCAACTTATTTATGGTCCGTTAACAGGCCGAAATGCACACATGGCCGAGAATTGGCCCAACACTTAAATGGGTCGCTAAAAGGCCAAAACTCAGGTCTGACTACAAATGGCCCAACTGATTTTAGGGCCGTCAACAGGCTGAAAGTGACACCGGGCCAGAGATTGGCCCAACACTTAAATGGGCCGCTAAAAGGCCGAAACTCAGGTCCGACTACAAATGGCCCATCAGATTTATGGGTCGTCAACAGGCTAAAAGACACACCGGGCCGGAAATTAGCCCAACATTTAAATGGGTTGCTAAAAGGCCGAAAGATGTACATCCTAATTGGCCCATCCATTAAATGAGCCGTTAATAGGCCGAAATCTCATTGGGCCGATATTGAGCCCAAATATATAGCGGGTTGTTAACGGGCTCGAACTGATGATGGGCTGCAATGGTGTCAAAACTTTAACGGGCCGTTGACGGGCCGAATTGGCACATCTCGTATGGACCGTGGGCTTAAATGGACCTGACACAAGTAGGCCTTATATGGGCCGGCCTGCTAATTTTTACTGGGCTGGCCTTTTCACTGGAATGGGCCACTGTTGGGCCGTGCCACGTGTCGACCTATCATAGGCGCCTCCTACCCAACGAGTGGATGACATCTGTCCCAACGGTGAGGCAACACGTGTTTCCTGCGGCCAATGATGATTTTACATGTGGAAAATCCCCATTGGTCCGGGCTGTTAACGGGTTATCGGATCCAAAACCGGACCCGATAGCTTAACAACGTTCCGTTACGATGGATGCCACGTGTCGGTCACCCTTGACGAAAGCACTTCTGTGACGCGCAATTTATCGTCATGGAAGTGGACACTTCCGTGATGATAATTTTGGTAATTTCATGGAACACTTCTACGACAGCACATGTATGACTATCTTGATTCTATCATAAAATCGTCATGGATGTACATGCATGACAAAAAACGCGACCTACTCTGACAAACACGTATCATCACGAAAGTGTATTTTTTTGTAGTGCATTCACGTCAACACTGAAGAGCAATTGGCAGATATCTTCACTAAGCCCTTGGATGAGAAAAGGTTTTGCAAGTTGTAGTGTGAGATAAATATCTTAGAATCCTCAATTGTCTTGTAATTGGACACACATCCTAACACTTATGCATGCTGACGACTTAGATGTGCAACACACGAAGTAACGTCTATCTTCAATCAATGAAGACTTACCCTCTGAGTGTGAATACATTAATGTGGAATCTGACTTCGAAGCACCATGATAATTGTGTGCGGTGTCTGGGTCTAATACTTCCTATACGGTGGGTAACGCCACCACCACATTCTTATTGAAGCATTTCTCTTGGCGTTATGTTTGCATATTCTTCGCATTTGGTTTGTCTTCAACATTGATTTGTCTTCATGATTTATCTTCACAATGTTGAGTTGTGTGTGTGTGTGTGTGTGTGTATGTTTGTGTTCTATCCTCTACAACATTCACTTATAGCAATGTCTTCATTCTTGAATTTTTATTTATCTAAGTGAATGTGATCGGACCCTAACCTATTCTGTGCTTCTACCTCAGTTCTATCTGTCCAAATCATATGCATTCTACTGAAACCTATCGATTGTCTTCTCTGTGTCCTTGTCAGCAGAGGACAATCTGACAAACATTTAATACGTTTTAATGCTGCATCCTTACTGCCTGAATACCGGAGAAGCCGGAATGACCACCTGACAATCCTGGCGTGCGTGGGAACATGCAACAACTTTCAATGAGTTGCATGCATGCCACGTGTCTCTCAGATGTGAACCGCCAGGAGTACCTGCGTAATTGCGCTGCGCCGCCTTTCTCCCTCTTATAAATACACACCCGTGCGGTCAATATCTGTTCTTCCACCTTGCCACCTCGCACAAACCCTAGTGCCTCTGCTAGCTCGCGTCGACGCCGGAGACGAAGCGCTTAGCTACCGTGACCTATTCAACGCCGTCCTCACGCCGGCTGCGGACCTCGCCCTCTCCGCCACCGCCTTAGATGTCTTCCGTCGCCAAGTTAGGGCGCGGGAGATCGAACTGGTCGGCTTCTCTACCAACCTGTCTAGCAGTTCATCCGTGGTAATTAAATCTTACTTTTTACTGCTTTTTAGATCTGTCCAATCCGTCCACTTCAACCAAAAGTGGTTTCTTCACTTCCAAATCTAGATTTGTTCTCGTCTGCATCTCATGCCATGCTAAGTATATTCACTTATGCTTCATAACTAGTTAGATTCCTCACTTGCACTTATTCATGGATTCGTACAAATCTGGAACGAACTCTCTCCAAATAAGTGAATGTCTTTGCACTATGAGGTCAATGTCTTCTAAACAGATTTATCTTCAAAATCTTCTAAGAATGCATATGACCTGTTCCCCTTCCCTCGCATCTCTAATGCTGTCACAGGTACACGTCCGTGGGATAATCCCTTTGTTCTCATAGTCTGCATTCATTTGTAGAATACTTACATCGTCACATTGAATCACCTGAAGCCAGTTCTTGTTTGACCAGCAGACAGAAGCCATTCACTGTGCTGAAGCCAATCAACTTGAATATCATGGCTTCAAAGAAGTCTGCACAGAAGGGTGGCAGGCAACACCGAGGCAATGCAACACTTGATCTGCCCCCTGAGCTGTATGAACTATACAAGTCCGATCCAGAAGAAAACTACAACCAGCACAAGAACCGGATTCAGTGGATCCGAAGATATTGGGCTGAGCAATGGTTCAAGTACAGGTTCGTTGCGCCTGAATATGCTGAAAAGAATGCCATCAAGCTCCCATGGGGTGACTGTCTATATCGCAGCTTGGTGCCGAAGAGCAAGGCTGGAGCCATTACGCAAGAATTCTATCCTTGCATGGTCAGAGGACCACAACTTGAAAATGCTGACCCATCTTCTCTATTATGGTGTCGTGACGACAATCTTTTCAAGCGCAACTATCAGTTTGCTAAAGATTCAGATGCCAAGAACAAAAAGGATTATGGCCTCAACTTCAACCCAGACCCCTTTGCTCCCAGATCTGATGGGACTCGTGAAGCTAATGAGAACAGAATTGGCCCCTTTGCCAATTTTGATGGGCTTCTGTCTCACATTGCTGCTCAGAGAGCAGCTGTGGAGCAATATGATGGTGAAGCTGATACTGAAGATGCTCCCTCACCTCCTAAGGAAAAGAAGAAGAAGAAGGCAAAAGCTTCAAAACCATCTTCTTCACCAAAAGCTTCAACAAGGAAGACTCTGAAGTCTGCACCGCCTGAATCCAGTGTGCAGTCTGAAGACTTATCTCGCGTGTCCAAGAGGACGAAGAAGCCATTACCCAAGAAGGCCACTGGGCAACCCCTAACACCGTTTGCTGTGCTACACAATGAAGATGAAGCCATTGATCTATCTAGTGATGAAGATCTTGGTGATGATGCTCTGGAAATGCTTATCAAGAGCAAGCAAGAGGCAGAAATCTTCAATGATCTACCCCTCTTTGATGTTGATATTCTGAATAACTTCATCGATAAGTGGTTCGACAAACAGGACATCAATATTGATGATCTTCAGCTCCCTGTGGACATTAGCGTCACCTTCCATGGAGCCATTGCTGGTGAATTGGCATTGGCTCAGAAGATTGTTGAGCTAAAAAACAAGATTGATTATTAGAAGGCTCACTTCAAGAAGAACATGGCCAAGCTCAGCATGGAAGATGTTCAAATCTTCAAGAAGATGTTGCACGACCTCAAGGAGGAGTTCCACAAGAAATGCACTGAAGCTAAAGGCTCAAGGCAGCGCATGAAGTATCTTGCTGAGAAAAGCCCACAACGAAGCTGACAAGCGAAAAGCTCTTGGGTGCCCTGGCATTGATCCCAGGATGGCTGCCAAGAAGAAGAAGTCTGCTGAGACCCACACTACACCAAGGTAGGAAGAACCTCACATTATCTTCCCTGCCAGTATGACAACCTCGAAGCCTAAGGTCCCCTCAGCAGCTTCTGAATTGAAGAACACGAGAGCAGCTAAAGCAGAAGCCAAGAAGCACAAGCACAAGGACGTATCTAATGATGCTCTTTCCAAGAAGAAGCTGAAGACTAAGGGAACTAAGTCTTCAAAGAAAGAGCATGATGCGGCCTCTCAGCCACTCATATTGTTGAACCCATCTCAGTTGCTCCTCCCGCCGTTACAAATCAAGAACGACGAGTTGTGATCCACCAGCCTGCTTCCACAGAGGCTCATGAAGAAGAACATGTTCCAGCTATTGACCCCAACGCAGCTGAAGACATTGGTCATGAAGACAATGTTTTTGATGATGAAGTCCTTCCTCAAATCGAGCATCAGTTGGTATCATCGCCTGCTCCAACGAGCAGCGAATACATTAGAATTGGTCGTCCATTGACACCAATTGCTCAAGATGATTCGTGGGCTGAGCGCCCGCAAGAAACAACACCTGTTCATGATGAAACTCCCCGCACTCCACCAGTGCAAGTCACCTACCCAATGGTGAATGACGATGACTACATGGAGACCACTCCACCGCCAAAGGCATCGCCCGTGTTCCAACGAATTCGCAAAGGTCTCAGGCCATCGGTCTCTATGTCCACCATCCCAGAATAAGACTCACTGCAATCCAGCTCAGCAGCACGTCAAGTGTTCCCTAAAGAGAATCCTTCTGCGACTGTTCCTGAGTCTGAAGCCAACGCTGCTGAAGACATTCCGGCTGCATCAACCGACGAAGAAGAAAGAAGAGAAGAGAGAGTTGCCACACCCCCTGCCCCAGATCAAGTCATTCTCGAGGAGAATTTGATTGTGCAAGACCCTCCGGTTGTTGACCATATGGAGGTTGAGAACAATGAGGCTGCCACACACACTGCTGAAGCCAATGACCCTATCTTGGCTGAAGATCATGTGGAGCCTGAAGCCAATGTTGTGCCTGAAGCCAATGTGAATCTTGACGCTTCTGTCACGCTGATCCCCACTGACGGTGCTGTTCCTCCCCCAAGGCCTCACACTATGGAAACAACTTCCAATCGTGATATGGAGTTGGTCACTATTCGCTAGCCTATCCTGGTTCCTCCCACTGGACCCGAACCGCAATATGATTATCATGTGCAGCAGCAACTACAAGTACAGAAGCCTAAGCCAAGACTGCCAAGGCTTCCAGGCACTGCTACAGCACCATGATCTTTCATTGTCAACAGCTTGAGAGCACACAACACCTTCTTTGACAGTGACAAGAATCCATACTCGAAGCCAAAGATATCTTCTGATCGCTTTTGGAGCCATCAAAAGCACAACTATTACTCATCTGTCCTCTACAATCAAGAGAGAATCTTTCCTCACATGCGCCTTGATTGTGAAGCTATGGCTGGGCTCCCCTGTCTTGAAGAAGCTCTTGACTGCTTTTGGGATGCTGGACTTCTGAAATTTGTCACAGCCAAAGAACACTAGAATGAAGAGCTTCTGTTGCAGTTCTATGCAACCCTTCACATTCATGGATACAACAGGGTTCCGAAGACATGTATCCTTGAGTGGATGACAGGTGATGTGCACCATGAAGCTAAAGCTCAAGATATCAGCGAGCTTACCTCCCTGCCCACTCCAGGTGAATTGTACGAGCCTGGTTGTCAGCGCCACATAGAAGGACTGCAGAGCATTTTTCAGAGGCCTGAACCCAATATGAGTCAGATGCTCAGCATGTGAAGCCATTGCCTCAAGATGCAGAATATCCCAAGGAATTCTTTGTCCAGGACCTCGAGTACTTTCCCCGCACTGTCTATCATATACTGAGGCATACTCTATGGCCAATCAAGGGACATTCTTCGGAAGACAAACTTGAAGGCACTATGAAGACTTTGGTATTCTATATTGTCAATGGCATTAGATTCAACTCCCAGGATTTCTTCATCAGACAACTTGCTGCATCTCGGATTGATCTGTTTGGCCTAAAGTTTTATGCTCTATGGGTAATGCGCTTAATCGGACTTCACTCTACTATCGACTATCAGCCTTCAGCACACAAGCATCTTGTCTTTCTACCTGAGGTTGATCTGTCAGTTGAAGCCATCTACCCTGAGCCTTCCAAGGAGCTGATATATCTTCATAATGCTGATCAACAAAGCTTCACGCAGACGATACAAGGAGTTCATGTTCCAAATGTTGTGGTTCTTGCTTAGCCTTTGGCTGGCAATGTGCGTATGCCTCATCGAGCAAATACCGAAGCCACTGCGAGTACAATTGCTCAAAGGGCTCGAAAGCGTTCACGTGTACTCAATGACCGAGAGCTGCTTGTGGCCTTTGATATGTCTCCAACGTATCTATAATTTTTGATTGTTCCATGCTATTATATTACCCATTTTGGATGTTTATGGGCTTTACTTTACACATTCATATCATTTTTGGGACTAACCTACTAACCGGAGGCCCAACCCGAATTGCTGTTTTTTTGCCTATTTCAGTGTTTTGAAGAAAAGGAATATCAAACGGAGTCCAAACGGAATGAAACCTTCAGGAGCGATATGTTTGGAACAAACGTGATCCAAAGGACTTGGAGTGGAAGTCAAGAAACAAGCGAGGCGGCCATGAGGGCCCCTCGAGCGTCCACCGACCTACTTCTTCCTCCTATATATACCCATGTACCCCGAAAACATCAGAAGCGACCACGAAAAACTATTTCCACTGCCGTAACCTTCTGTATCCGCGAGATCCCATCTTGGAGCCTTTGTCGGCGCTTCAGCGGAGGGGGAATCAATCATGGAGGGCCTCTACATCATCTCCAAGGACCTTTCGATGAGTTGTGAGTAGTTTCCCACAGACCTTTGGGTCCATAGTTATTAGCTAGATGGCTTCTTCTCTCTCTTTGAATCTCAATACAAAGTTCTCCTGGATCTTCTTGGAGATCTATTAGATGTAACTCTTTTTGCGGTGTGTTTGTCGAGATCCGATGAATTGTGGGTTTATGATCAAGTTTATGTATGAGAAATATTTGAATCTCCTCTGAATTCTTTCATTGTGTGATTAAGTTATCTTTGCAAGTCTCATCGAATTATCAGTTTGATTTGGCCTACTAGATTGATCTTTCTTGCAATGGGAGAAGTGCTTAGCTTTGGGTTCAATCTTGCGGTGTCCTTTCCTAGTGACAGCAGGGGTAGCAAGGCACGTATTGTATTGTTGCCATCGAGGATAAAAAGATGGGGTTTATATCATATTGCATGAGTTTATCCCTCTACATCATGTCATCTTTCTTAATGCGTTACTCTGTTCTTTATGAACTTAATACTCTAGATGCATGCTGGATAGCAGTCGATGTGTGGAGTAATAGTAGTAGATGCAGGCAGGAGTCAGTCTACTTGTCACAGACGTGATGCCTATATACATGATCATGCCTAGATAATCTCATAATTATTCGCTTTTCTATCAATTGCTCGACAGTAATTTGTTCACCCACCATAATACTTATGCTATCTTGAGAGAAGCCACTAGTGAAACCTAAGGCCCCTGGGTCTATCTCTTATCATATAAGCTTTCAACCTGCTTTTATCTGCATCTTTTACCTTTCCAATCTATATCATAAAATGCCAAAAATACATTTATCTTATCATATTATCTCTATCAGATCTCACTTTCGCAAGTGGTCGTGAAGGGATTGACAACCCCTTTATTTGCGTTGGTTGCTAGTTCTTGTTTGTTTGTGTAGGTGCGTGGGACTTTTGAGGAGCCTCCTACTAGATTGATACCTTGGTTCTCAAAAACTGAGTGAAATACTTACGCTACTATGCTGCATCACCCTTTCCTCTTCAAGGAAAACAAACGCAAGCTCAAGACATAGCAAGAAGGATTTCTAGCGCCGTTGCCGGGGAGGTCTTCGCTCAAGTCAAGACATACCAAGTACCCATCACAAACTCATCTCCCTCGCATTTACATTATTTGCCATTTGCCTCTCATTTTCCTCTCCCCCACTTCACCCTTGCCGTTTTATTCGCCCTCTCTTACCCAATCTCCTCTCTCTTTCGCTTGCCTTTTTGTTTGCTTGTGTGTTGGATTGCTTGTCCCAATGGCGCAAGACAATACCAAATTGTGTGACTTTTCCAATACCAATAATAATGATATCCTTAGTACTCCGATTGCTCCTCTTAATAATGTTGAGTCTTGTGAAATCAATGCTGCTTTGCTGAATCTTGTTATGAAAGATCAATTCTCCGGCCTTCCTAGTGAAGATGCGGCTGCCCATCTAAACCACTTTGTTGATTTGTGTGAGATACAAAAGAACAAAGATACAAATAATGATATTGTTAAATTGAAGTTATTTCCGTTTTCACTTAGAGATCGTGCTAAAGTTTGGTTTTCTTCTTTGCCTAAGAATAGTATTGATTCATGGAATAAGTGCAAATATGCTTTTATCTCTAAGTATTTTCCTCCCGCTAAGATCATCTCTCTTAGGAATGATATTATGAATTTTAAACAACTTGATCCTGAGCATGTTGCCCAATCTTGGGAAAGAATGAAATTAATGATTTGCAATTGTCCTATGATACGTCTCCAACATATCTACTTTTCCAAACACTTTTGCCTTGTTTTGGACTCTAATTTGCATGATTTGAATGAAACTAACCCAGACTGACGTTGTTTTTAGCAAAACTGCCATGGTGTTGTTTATTGTGCAGAAAACAAAGTTATCGGAATGACATGAAAATCCACGGAGATAACTTTTGGAAAATATAAAAAATACTGGCGAAAGAATCAAGGCCAGGGGGCCCACACCCTGTCCACGAGGGTGGGGGCGCGCCCCCTCCCCTGGGTGCGCCCCCTGTCTCATGGGCCCCCTGATGCTCCACTAACCTCAACTCCAACTCTATATATTCCATTTCACGGAGAAAAAATCAGAGAGAAAGTTGCATCGCGTTTTACGATACAGAGCCACCACCAAGCCCTAATCTCTCTCGGGAGGGCTGATCTGGAGTCCGTTTGGGGCTCCGGAGAGGGGGATTCGTCGCCTTCGTCATCATCAACCATCCATCACCAATTTCATGATGCTCACCATAGTGCGTGAGTAATTCCATCATAGGCTTGCTGGACGGTGATGGGTTGGATGAGATTTACCATGTAATCAAGTTAGTTTTGTTAGGGTTTGATCCCTAGTATCCACTATGTTCTAAGATTGATGTTGCTATGAATTTGCTATGCTTAATGCTTGTCACTAGGGCCCGAGTGCCATGATTTCAGACTAAACCTATTATGTTTTCTTGAATATACGTGAGTTCTTGATCCTATCTTGCAAGTCTATAGTCACCTATTATGTGTTATGATCCGACAACCCCGAAGTGACAATAATCGGGATACTTCTCGGTGATGACCGTAGTTTGAGGAGTTCATGTATTCACTAAGTGCTAATGCTTTGTTCCAGTTCTCTATTAAAAGGAGGCCTTAATATCCCTTAGTTTCCATTAGGACCTCGCTGCCACGGGAGGGTAAGACAAAAAATGTCATGCAAGTTCTTTTCTGTAAGCACGTATGACTATATTCAGAATAGATGCCTACATTACATTGATGAACTGAAGCTAGTTCTGTGTCACCCTATGTTATAGATATTACATGAGGAATCTCATCCGACATAATTATCCATCACTGATCCAATGCCTACGAGCCTTTCACATATTATGCTTTGCTTATTTACTTTTCCGTTGCTACTGTTACAATTACTACACAACTGCTATCTTTACTTTTTGCCACTGTTACCATTACTATCATATTACTTTGCTACTAAATACTTTGCTGCAGATACTAAGTTATCCAGGTGTGGTTGAATTGACAACTCAACTGCTAATACTTGAGAATATTATTTGGCTCCCCTTGTGTCGAATCAATAAATTTGGGTAAGGAACTTTCTGTCAACTATGAGGGGGGGTTAAGGAACTGCCATCTAGCTCTGCACTAGTTTCTCCTTCTGTTTTGAGTAAGGTTGCGACACCTAAACTTGCTACTGCTATGAATTCTGATATGTCGCATGTTATTGATGATGCCACTTCTGCTATGCATGATACTTATGATGAAACTACTTCTATGCATGATACTACTGTGCCATTAGGTGAATATCTTGATGAACAACTTGCTAGGGTTAGAGAGAATGAAACTATTGAGAATGAAATTATTAATGATAGTGATGATGAAGGTTCTCCCCCTAATTATGAATTGCCTATTGTTCCTGAGGGTTATGTTATGGATGAAGAAGCTGCTAGAGCCATTTTCGCTTGCAATGATAGATACGATCTTAAGAAGTTATTAGCTAAATGGAAGCAGCAATCTCTTAATGCTAGAATGAAACATGACCCCTCTTTGCTACTTCACCTATCTGTGTTACTGATAAGCATATGAATTCTCTGTTGATCCTGAGATAATTACTTTGGTTGAACCTGATCCTTTTTATGGCTATGAATCTGAAACTATTGTGGCACATCTTACCAAGTTGAATGATATAGCCACCCTATTTACTAATGATGAGAAGTCTCGCTACTATTATATCCTTAAGATATTTCCATTCTCATTAAAGGGTGATGCTAAAACTTGGTTTAATTCTCTTGATCCTGGTTGCGTGCGTAGTCCCGAGGATCTGATTTATTATTTCTCTGCTAAATATTTCCCTGCTCATAAGAAACAAGCTGCCTTGCGGGAAATATATAATTTTGTGCAAATCCAGGAAGAGAGTCTCCCACAATCTTGGGGGAGGCTTCTCCGATTACCTAATGCTTTTCCTGATCATCCTCTTAAGAAAAATGAAATACTTCATATCTTTTATAATGGACTAACCGATGCTTCCAAGGACTACTTGGATAGTTGTGCTGGTTGTGTTTTCAGGGAAAGAACAGTCTACCAAGCTGAATTACTATTGAATAATATGTTGACTAATGAAAATAATTGGACTATTCCTGAGCCAATTCCTGAGGCAATTCCCGAGCCAATTGAGCCAACTCCTGAGCCTATTCCTAAACCAACTCCGAAGAAGCGGGGAGTTCTATTTCTCAGTCCTGAAGATACGCAAGAGGCAAAGAAATCAATTAAAGAAAAAGGTATAAAAGCTGAAGATGTTAAGAATTTACCTCCTATTGAAGAAATACATGGTCTTAATATATCGCCTGTTGAAGAAACACATTGTCTTGATAACCCGACACAGGTAGTAAAGGTAAATTCTCTCTATAGATATGATAAAGTTGAAATCCCGTCTACTAAATTTCATAGCCCATGCTTAGATGAATTTTATGACTTTATGGCTAGACAAGAAAGTTTTATTACTTATGTTGGTAGAGAATTAAAGAATAATGCTTTCGAGATTGGACGCTTGAGTGATTATATGGCTAGAGTTAAAGGTGAACTTAAACTCATTAGCAAATATGCTTCTATGGTTACCACTCAAGCTGAGCAAGTACTTAAAGCTCAAAGTGATTTGCTTAATGAATTAAATAATAAACATGATTTTGCTGTTAGAGTGGCTACTAGAACTGGTAGAATGACTCAGGAACCTTTGTATCCTGAAGGCCACCCTAAGAGAATCGAGCAAGATTCTCAGAGAAATAATTTAGATGCACCTAGTCCTTCCAAAAGGAAGAAAAAAAATGATAGGACTTTGCATGCTTCTAGTGAACTTGTTATAGACACACCTGAGAATCCCAATGATATTTCTATTTCTGATGCTGAAACACAATCAGGTGATGAACATGAACCTAGTGATAATGTTAATGATAATGTTCATGTTGATGCTCAACCTAGCAATAACAATGATGTAGAGGTTGAACCTGCTGTAGATCTTGATAACCCACAATCAAAGAATCAAAGTTATGATAAAAGAGATTTTGTTGCTAGGAAGCACGGTAAAGAAAGAGAACCATGGGTTCAGAAACCCAGGCCTTTTCCTCCTAAACCATCCAAGACAAAGGATGATGAGGTTTTTGAGCGCTTTGCTGAAATGATTAGAGCTATCTTCTTACGTATGCGCTTACCTGATATGCTTAAATTGAATCCTTATGCTAAATATATGAAGGATATCATTACAAACAAAAGAAAGATACCGGAAGCTGAAATTTCCACCATGCTTGCTAATTATACTTTTAAAGGTGGAATACCAACTTGGAGACCCAGGGGTACCAACTATACCATGCTCCATTAAAAGAAACTATGTTAAAACTGCTTTATGTGATCTTGGAGCCGGTGTTAGTGTTATGCCTCTGTCTTTATATCGTAGACTTGAATTGAATAAGTTGAAACCTACTGAAATATCTTTGCAAATGGCTGATAAATCAACCGCTATACCTATTGGTATTTGTGAGGATGTGCCTGTTGTGGTTGCAAATGTCACTATCTTAACGGACTTTGTTATTCTTGATATTCCCGAGGACGATAGTATGTCGATTATCCTTGGTAGACCCTTTTTGAATGCTGCAGGTGCTGTTATTGATTTCAACAAAGGCGATGTCACTTTTCATGTTAATGGTAATGAGCATACGGTACACTTTCCGAGGAAACAACCTCAAGTTCATAGTATTGGAAAAGTTCCAACTACCATTATTGGGGGTTTTGAATTTCCTCTTCCCACTGTCAAGAAAAAGTATGATATTCTTATTGTTGGGGATGTTCATATCCCCGTTGAGATAACCTAGTGTTATTCGAAATTTCTCCAGTTCCATGTTATTCGGAATGAGTTTGTTAACAAGACTTGATCAACCTTGCTAATGGATTCATTTTGATGATCATGAGATGGATGAAACTAGAAGGCACAACCTTCTGTACCCTCTTTTTACTTTCTATTATTTAAAATAAATAAAGCAAAAATAGTATTATCTGTCTATTTTCTGATTTATCCGTGCAATAAAAAATATCCCGAAAATAAAGGTGCTCTAAATGCCCTGCAAATTTAGTATGATCTTTTATGGAATATTTGAGGATTTTAGGCACTGAGAACACTGCAGGGGGGCAAGCACCTGGCCACGAGGGTGGAGGGCGCGCCCACACCCCCTGGGTGCGCCCCCTATCTTGTGGGCCTACGATGGCCCCCCTCCACTTATTCCTGCACCCATACACTCCATCTTCCTCCCAAAAAAATCCCCATCATGCTCAAGCACGAGTTCTAGCTCATTTTGCTGCGATTTTCGATCTCCTTGCTCAAAGCTCCATTCACAAAACTGCTTTGAGAGATTGTTGCTTGGTATGTGACTCCTCGTGGTCCAATTAGTTTTTGTTCTAGTGCTTTATTCATTGCAAATTTTTGCTGCCTAGGTGACCCTGTTCTTGAGCTTGCATGTCAAATTTATGAGGTCCCAAGCAATTCTAATGCATGATATAGGCTCTAGGCACTTGTGGGAGTAGTTGCTACCAATCTTGTTTAGTTGGATTCACTTTTATTTTGAAGTTACTAGAAAAATTGAGAAATTTTTCAGAGAAATATGTCCAGGAGAATGTACCAAGGTGGTTCCTCAACAAAGAGAGGACCTAGGCGTGCTATGCGCGAGCAAGACAATGAACCACAAAGGGAAGCCGAAGTGCGGGCTTGCGAGTGGCCATCAGAAGAGTTTATGGTCAATCCAGGCATCAAGGATGAATTTGACGCGTATGTGCGTAATGCTGATCTTGAGGACTTCATACAAGATAAGTGTCCTCAGTACTACCAATTGACTGATTCATTCGTGAGAAGGTTTAAATTTACGTCTTCACGTAATTCTCAGAATGTCCTATTTGATATTTATGATGAATCTTATACCATGGACCTAGAAGATTTTACTACTACTTGCAAACTCCCGCAGTGGGGCAATGTTCATGAACCCCACAAATCTGAATATAAAGACTTTCTCGCTAGTATCACTGTGGGAGAATCTAGGGACATAGCACAAGCTACCATGGGGAGCATTCATTTTCTTGCTATACACTATTTTGCTCTCTTCATTGGTAGATGCATTAACAGTAAAGATGAAGCATGTCACATGTGTGTCCCTGATCTTTGTGTCCTCAAGAGTACTGTATTCGGTAATAAAGATTACAACTTGGGGGCAATAGTTGCACGTAGGTTGCATAATAATGGTATATATGGAGATTTATTTGGAGGAATTTATGCGACCCGTGTTGCTAATTATCTTGGTATATCTCCACATGAGGGAGATATGGAGTTACCCGCCACTTACTTAGATTATGACTCGATGGTCAGACATCGTTTTCTTTTGAGTAATGAACAATTCCTCCAGTATCGACTAATCTTTGACAGATGTCGCGCTGTCCATGTTACTCTCCCTCTCCTTCCCTTTTTGATTACCAGGAAAAATGAAGATATGTTGTTACCAGGGAGGAGGCAACCGAACACAAGGGGAGAGCGGAGGCAGCTCGTCAACATGCCACAACTCAGGATGCATTGGCTGCTGCATCTTAGTACGACCCCAGTTATAACTTCGGATATCAGCCAGGCTATCCTTGGCATTAGACCAACTTAGGCCAAAAGCCTAAGCTTGGGGGAGTATGTATTTCTCATCGACTTTACATTCATGTTCACACACTATTATAGTTGTCGGTGCTCATACTCTTTCATTGTATTATCCATGCTAGCTTAATTTCTTTTTCTAGCTTTCTTCTTGTGTGTTTGATAAACCTTAAGAAAAATCAAAAAATTAGTTAGTTTAATTTCCATGCTTGTAGTAGTAATTAAAATGAAAACCAAAAAAGATTTCTCGTTCTTCTTTTACTTGTTGGGAGCTTTCCCGTGTAAATAGTTTTATTTTATTTTCTTTCCTTTGGGGGTCAAGAGTAGAAGACCATATTGAAAATACTTAGTGACTCTCATATGCATGACGGTTGATTTAACTTAGAGCCCATATTACTTTGTCTTCTCTCTTGAATTGAATGCTTGCAGATTCCAACTTAGTCCAATGCACGTGCACTATTATTATTATACACACCGTTCGGCCATGCAAGTGAAAGGCAATAATGACGATATATGATGGACTGATTGAGATGAGAGAAGCTGGTATGAACTCGACCTCTCTTGTTTTTGTAAATATGATGAGTTCATCATTCCTGATTCAGCCTATTATGAAGTAAACATATTTGCAATGACATTTAGAGATTATAGTTGCTTATGCCATGCTTAATTAGCTATGAGTTTATAATGGTTTACCTTGCGTGCCAACATGCTATTAAAATGGTTATGATGTGGTATGATGGGATGGTATCCTCCTTTGAATGAATTGAATGACTTGACTTGGCACATGTTCACGCATGTAGTTGAAACAAATCAACATAGCCTTCACGATATTTATGTTCATGGTGGATTATATCCTACTCATGCTTGCACTTGGTGTAGATTAAATTTAATGCATGTTCATGACTGTTGTTGCTCTCTCAGTTGGTCGCTTCCCAGTCTTTTGCTAGCATTCACCTGTACTAAGCGGGAATACTACTTGTGCATCCAAACTCCATAAACCCCAAAGTTATTCCATATGAGTCCACCATACCTTCCTATATGCGGTATCTACCTGCCGTTCCAAGTAAATTTGTATGTGCCAAACTCCAAACCTTCAAATGAAATTCTGTTTTGTATACTCGAGCAGCTCATGTTTCAACTAGGGCTATCTGTATCTTCCATGCTAGGTGGGTTATTCTCAAGAGGAGTGGACTCCGCTCCTCATTCATGAGAAAATGGCTGGTAACCGGGATGCCCAGTCCCATGATCAAAAAGATCAAAGCAAATCAAAATAATTAAACAAAACTCCCCCAGGGCTGTTGCTAGAGGCACTCGTTGTTTCGAGCAAGCCATGGATTGATGCTTGTTGGTGGTGGGGGAGTATAAAATTTTACCATTCTATTTGGGAACCGCCTATAATGTATGTAGCATGGAAGATGTCACCATCTCATAGTTGTTGCGTTGACAGTGAAAGTATACCGCTCAAAATGTTATTCATCTCTATTTTAAAATCGAGCTCTAGCACCTCTACAAATCCCTACTTCCCTCTGCGAAGGGCCTATCTATTTACTTTTATGTTGAGTCATCACCCTCTTATTAAAAAGCACCCGCTGGAGAGCACACTGTCATTTGCATGCATTACTATTAGCTTATATTGGGTATGACTTGACTGGATCTCTTTTACCATGAATTACAATGTTTAGCCAGTCCTTGATCTTTAAAGGTGCTCTGCATTTATGTTTTGCGGTCTCAGAAAGGTCTAGCGAGATACCATCTTGTTATATCATATTATGATTGTTTTGAGAAAGTGTTGTCATCCGAGTTTTATTATTATTGCTCGCTAGCTAATTATGCCATTGATATGAGTAAACATGAGACCTAAGTTTTATTGTGAATATGGTTAGTTCATAATCTTTGCTGAAAACTTGAATGCAGGATTTACATATTTACAACAACAAGAGCAAACAGAGTTTGATAAAGTTTTTCTTTATCACTTTTAGTTTATCAACTGAATTGCTTGAGGACAAGCAAAGGTTTAAGCTTGGGGAGTTGATACGTCTCCATAGTATCTACTTTTCGAAACACTTTTGCCCTTGTTTTGGACTCTAATTTGCATGATTTGAATGAAACTAACCCGGACTGACGCTGTTTTCAGTAGAACTACCATGGTGTTGTTTATTGTGGAGAAAACAAAAGTTCTCGGAACGACCTGAAAATCCATGGAGATAACTTTTGGAAAATATAAAAAATACTGGCAAAAGAATCAAGGCCAGGGGGCCCACACCCTGTCCACAAGGGTGCGGGGCACGCCCCCTCCCCCTGGGCGTGCCCCCCTGTCTCGTGGACCCCCTGATGCTCCACCGACCTCAATTCCAACTCTATATATTCCGTTTCGCGGAGAAAAAATCAGAGAGAAAGTTTCATCGCGTTTTACGGAGCCGCCGCCAAGCCCAAATCTCTCTCGGGAGGACTGATTTGGAGTCCGTTCGGGGCTCCGGAGAGGGGGATTCGTCGCCGTCGTCATCATCAACCATCCTCCATCACCAATTTCATGATGCTCACCGCCGTGCGTGAGTAAGTCCATCGTAGGCTTGCTGGACGACGATCGGTTGGATGAGATTTACCATGTAATCAATTTAGTTTTGTTAGGGGTTGATCCCTAGTATCCACTATGTTCTGAGATTCATGTTGCTATGACTTTGCTATGCTTAATGCTCGTCACTAGGGCCCGAGTGCCATGATTTCAGATCTGAACCTATTATGTTTTCATGAATATATGTGAGTTCTTGATCCTATCTTGCAAGTCTATAGTCACCTATTATGTGTTATGATCCGACAACCCCGAAGTGACAATAATCGGGATACTTCTCGATGATGACCGTAGTTTGAGGAGTTCATGTATTCACTAAGTCCCAATGCTTTGTTCCGGTTCTCTATTAAAAGGAGGCCTTAATATCCCTTAGTTTCCATTAGGACCCCACTGCCATGGGAGGGTAGGACAAAAGATGTCATGCAAGTTCTTTTCCATAAGCACGTATGACTATAATCGGTATACATGCCTACATTACATTGATGAACTGGAGCTAGTTCTGTGTCACCGTATGTTATAGATATTACACGAGGAATCACATCCGATATAATTATCCATCACTGATCCAATGCCTATGAGCTTTTCACATATTGTGCTTTGCTTATTAACTTTTCCATTGCTACTGTTACAATTACTACAAAACTGCTATCTTTACTTTTTGTCACTGTTACCATTATTATCATATTACTTTGCTACTAAATACTTTGCTGCAGATAATAAGTTATCCAGGTGTGGTTGAATTGACAACTCAACTGCTAATACTTGAGAATGTTCTTTGGCTCCCCTTGTGTCGAATCAATAAATTTGGGTTGAATACTCTACCCTCGAAAGCTATTGTGATCCCCTACACTTGTGGGTTATCACCCTACTCATGGTTTGAATCTATGGATGATGATACAATTTTTTTATGCCGGATTGAATTTTTGCTTCTAGAAATCTTTTAGATTCGGCCGCGGGAGGCACGTTTATGGTAATCACCTTAGGAGAAGCTACCAAACTCCTTGATAATATTATGGCTAATTATTCTCAATGGCACATCAAAAGATCTACTAGTAAAAAAGTGCATACTATAGAAGAAATTAATGTTTTGAGTGGAAAGATGGATGAACTTATGAAATTGTTTTCTACTAAGAGTGCTTCTATTGATCTCAATGATATGCCTTTGTCTACTTTGATTGAGAATAATAATGAATCTATGGATGTGAATTTTGTTGGTAGGAATAATTTTGGTAACAATGCTTATAGAGGAAACTTTAATCCTAGACCGTTCCCTAGTAATTCCTCTAATAATTATGGAAATTCCTACAATAATTCCTATGGTAATCTTAATAAGATGCCCTCTAATTTTGAAAATAGTGTTAAAGAATTTATGATCTCTCAAAAGAATTTTAATGCCTTGCTTGAAGAAGAATTGCTTAAAGTTGATGATTTGGCTAGGAACGTTGATAGACTTTCGCTTAATGTTGACTCTTTGAAACTTAGATCTACTCCTACCAAGCATTATATCAATGAGTCTCTCAAAGCTATGAGAATTTCCATTGATGAGTGCAAAGAAAGAACCGCTAGATTGCGTGCTAAGAAAGATTGCTTTGTAAAGGCGTGTTCTTCTAGTTTCCGTGAAAATAATGATGAAGATCTTAAAGTTATTGATTTGTCCCCTATTAGATCTTTGTTTTGCAATATGAATCTTAATAATGATGGGACTGGAGATGAGTCAACTTTAGTTAAAAGGCATCCCAATGATTCGGAGTTCTTAGATCTTGATGCTAAATTTGGTAAAAGTGGGATTGGAGAGGTCAAGACTTTAAATAGCATTGAACCCACTATCTTGGATTTCAAGGAATTTAATTATAATAATTGTTCTTTAGAAGGTTGTATTTCCTTGTTGCATTCCGTTTTGAATTCTCCTCATGCTTATAATCAAAATAAAGCTTTTACCAAATATATTGTTGATGCCTTGATACAATCTTATGATGAAAAACTTAATTTGGAACTTTTTATACCTAGAAAACTTTATGATGAGTGGGAACCTACTATAAAGATTAAAATTAAAGATCATGAGTGTTATGCTTTATGTGATTTGGGTGCTAGTGTTTCCACGATTCCGAAAACTTTATGTGATATTCTAGGTTTCCATGATCTTGATGATTGCTCTTTAAATTTGCACCTTGCCGATTCCACCATTAAAAAGCCTATGGGAAGGATCAATGATGTTCTCATTGTTGCAAATAGGAATTTGGTGCCCTTAGATTTTATCGTTCTTGATATAGATTGCAATCTTTCATGTCCTATTATTCTTGGTAGACCTTTCCTTAGAAGGGAATATTAGATTATTGATATGAAGGAAGGGAATATTAGATTCCAATTTCCATTAAGGAAAGGCATGGAGCACTTTCCAAGAAATAATGTCAAATTACCTTATGAATCTATCATGCGAGCTACTTATCAATTGAGTGCCAAAGACGACACTACTTAGATCTATCCTCGCTTTTATGCCTAGCTAGGGGCGTTAAACGATAGCGCTAGTTGCGAGGCAACCCAATTTTATTTTAGGTTTTTTTGCTTTTGCTTAGGTTTAGTAATAAATTTTGCATCTACCTTCTGTTTAGGTGTGTATTCATGTTTTAATTAGTGTTTGTTCCAAGTAGAACCTATAGGATAACCTATGGTGATAGTTAATTTGATTCTGCTGAAAAACAGAAACTTTCCGCGCACGAAAATAATTTTAGTAAATCACGGAAACATGCTTTTGCGTTGATTCTTTTTTATGTAGATCAATAGACAAATTGCCCAGGACTTACTATTTTTTGTAGGAGTTTTAGAGTTCCATAAGTATTTGAGAGTTATAGATTGCTACAGACTGTTCTGTTTTTGACAGATTCTGCTTCTCGTGTGTTGTTTGCTTATTTTGATGCATCTATGGCTAGTATGTCGGGGTATGAACCATAGGGAAGTTGGAATACAGTAGGTTTAACACAAATATAAATAAAGAATGAGTTAATTACAGTACCTTATGTGGTGGTTTTTCTTTCTTGCACTAACGAAGCTTATGAGATTTCCTGTTGAGTTTTGTGTTGTGAAGTTTTCAAGTTTTGGGTAAAGATTTGATGGATTATGGAATAAGGAGTGGAAAGAGCCTAAGATTTGTGATGCCCATGGCACCCCAAGATATTCAAGAATAGCCAAAAGCCTAAGCTTGGGGATGCCCCAGCAGGCATCGCCTCTTTCGTCTTCGTCTATTGGTAACTTTACTTGGAGCTATATTTTTATTCACCACATGATATGTGTTTTGCTTGGAGCGTCTTGTATGATATTAGTCTTTTCTTTTTAGTTTACCACAATCATCCTTGATGTACACACCTTTTGGGAGAAACCCACTTGATTGGAATTTATTAGAATACTCTATGTGCTTCACTTATATCTTTTGAGCTAGATGGTTTTTGCTGTAGTGCTTCACTTATTTCTTTTAGAGCACGACGGTGGCTTAATTTTGTAGAAATTGTTTATCTCTCATGCTTCCCTTATATTATTTTGAGAGTCTCTTAGAACAGCATGGTATTTGCTATGGTTATAAAATTGGTCCTGGAATGATGGGTATCCAAGTTCGGTATAATAAAAACTATCATAGGAAGTGAATTGGATGCTATGATCAATTTGATACTTGATAATTGTTTTGAGATATGGAGGTGGTGATATTAGAGTCATGCTAGTTGGGTGATTATGAATTTAAAGAATGCTTGTGTTGAAGTTGGCAAGTCCCGTAGCATGCGCGTATGGTAAAAGTTTTGTAACAAATTTGAAACATGGGGTGTTCTTAGATTGTGCATCCTTATGAGTGGCGGTCGGGGACGAGCGATGGTATTTTCCTACCAATCTATCCCCCTAGGAGCATGTGAATAGTGCTTGGTTTTTGATGACTTGTAGATTTTTTCAATAAGTATATGAGTTCTTTTGACTAATGTTGAGTCCATGGATTATACGCCTCTCACCCTTCCATCATTGCTAGCCTCTTCGGTACCATGCATTGCCCTTTCTCACCTTGAGAGTTGGTGCAAACTTCGCCGGTGCATCCAAACCCCATGATACGATACGCTCTATCACACATAAACCTCCTTATATCTTCCTCAAAACAGCCACCATACCTACCTATCATGGCATTTCCATAGCCATTCCGAGATATATTGCCATGCAACTTTCCACCGTTCCATTCAGCATCATGACACACATTATCAATGTCATATTGCCTTGTAGTTGACATCATATTTGTGGCAAAGCCACCATGCATAATTTTTCATACATGTCACTCTTGATTCATTGCCCATCCCGGTACACCGCCGGAGGCATTCATATAGATTCATATCTTGTTCCAGTTTGGGTTGTAATTCATGAGTTGTAAATAAATAGAAGTGTGATGATCATCATTATTAGAGCATTGTCCCCAAATAAAAAAAGAGAAAGGCCAAAAAGAAAGAAAAAGAAAGGCCAAAGAAAAAAAAGAAGAAAGGCCAAAAGAAAAAAAATAAAGAAGAAAAAGGAAAAATAAATAAAAAGGGGGCAATGTTACTATCTTTTTCCACACTTGTGCTTCAAAGTAGCACCATATTCTTCATATAGAGAGTCTCATATGTTGTCACTTTCATATACTAGTGGGAATTTTTCATTGTAGAACTTGGCTTGTATATTCCTACGATGGGCTTCCTCAAAATGCCCTAGGTCTTCGTGAGCAAGCAAGTTGGATGCACACCCAATAGTTTCTTTTGTTGAGCTTTCATACATTTATAACTCTAGTGCATCCGTTGCATGGCAATCCCTACTCCTCATGTTGACATCAATTGACGGGCGTGTCCATAGCCCGTTGATTATCCCCGTTAATGTGAGACTTTCTTCTTTTTTGTCTTCTCCACACAACCTCCATCATCATATTCTATTCCACCCATAGTGCTATATCCATGGCTCACGCTCATGTATTGCATGGAAGTCGAAAAAGTTTGAGATTATTTAAGTACGAAACAATTGCTTGGCTTGTCATCGGGGGTGTGCAAGATGGGAGCATTTTTGTGTGACGAAAATGAAGCATGACCTAACTATATGATTTTGTAGGGATGAACTTTCTTTAGCCATGTTATTTTGAGAAGACATGATTGCTTTGATTAGCATGCTTGAAGTATTACTATTTCTTATGTCAACATGAACTTTTATTTTGGATCATTTGGATCTGAACATTCATGCCACAATAAAGGAAATTACATTGAGAATTATGCTAGGTAGCATTCCACATCAAAAAATTTGTTTTTATCATTTAACTACTCGAGGACGAGCATGAATTAAGCTTGCGGATGCTTGATACATCTCCAACATATCTATAGTTTTTGATTGTTCCATGTTATTATATTACCTGTTTTGGATGTTTATGGGCTTTACTCTAGACATTTATATCATTTTTGGGACTAACCTACTAACCGGAGGCCCAACCCGAATTGCTGTTTTTTTGCCTATTTCAGTGTTTCGAAAAAAAGGAATATCAAACGGAGTCCAAATGGAATGAAACCTTCGGGAGCGATCTTTTTGGAACAAACGTGATCCAGAGGACTTGGAGTGGAAGTCAAGAAACAAGCGAGGCGGCCACGAGGGTGCCTGATGCGCCCTCACCCTCGTGGGCCCCTCGAGCGTCAACCGACCTACTTCTTCGTCCTATATATACCCATGTACCCCGAAAACATCAGAAACGACCATGAACAACTATTTCCACTTCCATAACCTTCTGTATCCGCGAGATTCCATCTTGGAGACTTCGCCGGCGCTCCGCCGGAGGGGGAATCAATCACGGAGGGCCTCTACATCATCTCCAAGGCCCTTCCGATGAGTTGTGAGTAGTTTACCATAGACCTTCGGGTCCATAGTTATTAGCTAGATGGCTTCTTCTCTCTCTTTGAATCTCAATACAAAGTTCTCACTACTAGGAAAAGGGCTATAGATGATATGGACACTAATGGTGCACCAGAAATGTGGTGCGCCACTACTATATACTAATGGTGCACCACGTGTTGGTGCACCATTAGTGTCCAAATACTAATGGCAGACCACATCCATGGTGCGCCACTAGTAACAATCTATTTTTATTTTTTTTCAAAACTAGTAATGGCGCACCAGGAGATAGTGCGCCATTACTAGTTAAACTAGTAATGGTGCACCACATCCATGGTGCGCCACTAGTATTTTTTTCAATTTTTTAATTATTTTTTCAAAACTAGTAATGGCGCACCAGGGGATAGTGCGCCATTACTAGTTAAACTAGTAATGGCGCACCACATCCACGGTGCGCCACTAGTAATTTTTTTTCAATTTTTTTATTTTTTTTCAAAACTATTAATGGCGCACCGTGTGTGTGGTGTGCAATTACTAGTTACTAGTAATGGCGCACCACTCCCACGGTGCGCCATTACTAACTTGGCCCAAAAATTCCACCGAATGCACCCCCCATGGACCGCCTTTTCATTTTAAAAATAAATAACATAAAATGATGGAAATGTCAAAAAATAAAAGAAAATAAGTTTCCCATGTGATATGTGGTCTACTTGTTGGGGAAATTTACAAATATGAATTTTGACTTTATTTGCAAAATCTCTCTGGAATTTGTAAAATGGGCATAACTTTTGCATACGAACTCAGATTAAAAAGTTTTTTATATGAAAAATCATCTACTCGAAAACCTAACAGAAAAAAGTTACGAGGCTTTCAAGATCTAGAGGCAAAAGAATTCAAACTTAATAGTGGCGCACCGTTTGCTAGGTGCGCCACTAGTAACAGAAAAAAAATTGGTTTTAGATTTTTTTTTGGAATTTTTTTTCAAACAATGATACGTAATATGACCGGGAAGTTTGAAATATTTTTCAAAGTTTCATCATACTCAGGAACATGAACAAAGTCCTAGACATTAGCAAGGTTAATAGGATTGATATGATAGATATATCAACAAGTGCCTGTAAAGTGAGGTGGTGATGGGGTTGGATAGAACTACGAAGTTAAGTGTGCTCGGGCTGGAGTAGTGTGAGGATGGGTGACCTTCCGGGAAGTTTGACCACTTAGTGTGATTTTAGTTGAGATTAAGCATATTGACCCGAGATTAAGCCATAGAGACCCGAGATTAAGAAAAAAACGAAAAAAATAGTAAGAAATTCTAATGGCGTGGTTCTAGTGGCGCACCTGCAGTGCGCAATTAGTAGGCAAAACAGGTGCGTCACTAGCAGGCCTTTTCCTGGTAGTGTCTCCTGGATCTTCGTGGAGATCTATTCGATGTAACTCTTTTTGCGGTGTGTTTGTCGAGATCCGATGAATTGTGGGTTTATGATCAAGTTTATCTATGAGAAATATTTGAATCTCCTCTGAACTCTTTTATGTGTGATGAAGTTACCTTTGCAAGTCTCTTTGAATTATCAGTTTGGTTTGGCCTACTAGATTGATCTTTCTTGCAATGGAAGAAGTGCTTAGCTTTGGGTTCAATCTTGCGGTGTCATTTCCCAGTGATGGCAGGGGAAGCAAGTAATATATTGTATTATTGCCATCGAGGATAAAAAGATGGGGTTTATATCATATTGCATGAGTTTATCCCTCTACATCATGTCATCTTTCTTAATGCGTTACTCTGTTCTTTATGAACATAATACTCTAGATGCATGCTGGATAGCGGTCGATGTGTGGAGTAATAGTAGTAGATGCAGGAAGGAGTTGGTCTACTTGTCACGGACGTGATGCCTATATACATGATCATGCCTAGATAATCTCATAATTATTCGCTTTTCTATCAATTGCTCGACAGTAATTTGTTCACCCACTGTAATACTTATGCTATCTTGAGAGAATCCACTAGTGAAACCTATGGCCCCCGGGTCTATCTCTTATCATATAAGTTTTCAATATGCTTTTATTTGCATCTTTTACCTTTCCAATCTATATCATAAAATACCAAAAATATATTTATCTTATCATATTATCTCTATCAGATCTCACTTTCGCAAGTGGTCGTGAAGGGATTGACAACCCCTTTATTGCGTTGGTTGCGAGTTCTTGTTTGTTTGTGTAGGTGCGTGGGACTTTTAAGGAGCCTCCTACTGGATTGATACCTTGGTTCTCAGAAACTGAGGGAAATACTTACGCTACTGTGTTGTATCACCCTTTCCTCTTCAAGGAAAACCAACGCAAGCTCAAGACGTAGCAGCCTTACATCAGAAGCAGGACAAGCACCAGGACCGACTGAAGCGTCTGATGCATAGTCTCTTGGTGGATGTCAATCGCATTCGCAATCTGGCCACCAAGAACTCATTTTTTACCCATGAGAATGCATGGCGGTCCTGGAAGAGCCTCACTCTACTGTGTTCTGAAGATGATCTTCAAGCAGATGGCCTCACTGAAAGCTTCAAGTTTGATTCCAGGCCTCCACCAAATGCTAGCTGGTGCCGTACTCTCTCACTTGAAGATTCTGAGTATTCATCTTTGGCAGCAACTGTTGTTGCAAATGTCATCGACGAAGAAGATGACGCCACTTCACCGACCATGGCTACACTTCATCTCGACTCTGCACCAGGCGGCCCCTCTGCACCACCAAACTCCAACGTCGACCCTGCTCCACCATCTTCTCCCTCTGGGAACGAGTAGATGCTCTATGTCTTCAAACCTTTTTTGTCATTACTAACAAAAGGGGGAGAAGCATATGAGTTGATAGTCTTCAAGCGGGTCCTTATGGGTGGCTGCATTATTTTGCCAAGTTTTTACAACTCTCGTCTTTTGATACATTTGGTTCTCTAAGTTGTAACACTTAAACTCGATGGTCGTCTGCTACTTTATCTGCTACTCTGTGCTGCGATGATAAATTCCGCATGAAGTCATTCTGCAGACGTCCATTTTCCATTATGCATATCATTATCTTCATTATCTTTCTATATGCATAATGTATTGTCTTCACACTTTCAAGATGGCCTCCACAAAGCAAAACCATCCATGTGCATTTGCATTCAAAGAAAATCATTTATATGCACATCTTCAGGGGGAGCCTCGTCATATGTATGAAGACAATACTCACAACACTAAACTTTCACATACTTTTATCCCCGTTGAAAACTTCAACCAGTTTGTCATCAATCACCAAAAAGGGGGGAGATTGTAAGTGCATCTAGTGCCACCCTAGGTTGTTTGGGAGTACTGATGAAAAACTTGGTTGAGGGACTAATGTGTTTGTGAGAATTGCAGGATAACACAGGTAGTAGTCCCATATTGATTTGGTTTACCTACCAGAGATGATCCCTAAAATTGTGTGAAGACATTGAAGATAATGGTGGTCTGTGAAGATATTCACATTGAAGACTATGACAAGAGAAGACATCGCATGAATACTATGGAGTACGAAGACATAGTTGTTTCACAATTTCCTTTTCTTATTTGTTGAGTCGTAGGAACCACCGCACTATTAAGTGGGGTCCAAGTGAACAAAGTCAGAGTGACTGATGTGATGCTCAACCAATCCTCTGTCTTCGAGCAAAGACAATGAGAGCAAATCTTATCCAGAGCTGGATGAGTCAGCTTTGTTGGTCGCGTGTGTTTGAAATCTGACCGTTGGACACGTGTCAGTTCGTTAGTGACCCAAGGTCATTTTGGACAAATCAGGTCGGGTTGCCTGCTGGCTATAAATAGCCCACCCCTACACCATAAATTGGTGGCTGCTTAGAATTAGTGCACGACTTTTGTCGTCTGAGAGCAACCCACCTCCGAAGGCTTTGAGAGAGAAATCCTTGTGAGGAAAAAGCCCAAAACACCCAGAGTCAAAGAGTGTTAGGCATCACTGAAGTCTTTCTATCCGCGTGAACTGAAGACTTATTACACTTGAGGACTGTGAATCCTCCAGCCGGTTAGGTGTCGCGTTATGAGCATCCAAGAGTCATTGTTGATTGCCGGTGAACGAAGTCTGTGAAGGTTTGGAAGTCTCCCTTGAAGACTTACCTGAGTGATTGGGAGAGGACTAAGTGTTCTTAGCTCAAGGGGAATAAGGTGAAGACACGGTCTTATGAGTTGAATCTCAGCCTCCCTAACCAGACGTACAGTTGTCACAGCAACTGGAACTGGTCCAACAATCCCTTGTCCTCTCCGAGCAACTGGTTCTATCCTTCCTCTCTCACCTTACTTAAAGTTTGTCTTCGTGAAGTTTTTGCCCATTTGCCCAAACTGATTGACTTCACTTTGTGAAGACTGTTTACTATTTGGCTTCATACTATCTTCCATCCCGGTCCATACTACCTAGCTGCTGATAGTCTTTGTGCTTTCACTACATTGCTTACTTGACTATGGCTTGTCTAGTGTAGTCTACCTTCCGCCGCATATTTTTTTTTTGCGAGTGATAGTGTACTGGACTAGGGGGTACTCACCACGTCGTCTCCCGATCAATTGGATTGGGCCGAGGTCCCCCACGGCCGTATACTCATGGGCCAGTTCGGACAGCTCCTGTTGCATACAAGGAAGACTCCACAAGACTTGACGCCCAAGACAAGGACTCTCCTAAACCCTAGGCCTCCGGTGTCTTATATAAACCGAGGCCAGGCTAGTCAATATACAATCTCATATTCATTACTATCATCTCGTGGTAGACATATGTACTCTGTACTATACCCCATATGAATACAGTCAAAAGCAGGACGTAGGGTTTTACCTTCATCAAGAGGGCCCGAACCTGGGTAAAATCCCGTGTCCATGTTACCATCTCTCCAAGACGCCTAGCTTAGGACCCCTACTACGAGATACGTCGGATATTGAACCGACATTGGTGCTTTCATTGAGAGCGTGCTAGGTGTCATCGCGTTGTGATGGATCTTCAACAGACGCCAACTCAGATGTTATACTTTCTGTTTATTCCGTTTTACACAGATCAATTCTTTTGCAAAAGCATCGCTGCCGCTCTGTGCTATATTTTTCTGCAGATCAGATTTGCCATCATGCGTCTAGAGCAGCGGCGGCAGGAGACATGGCGGCCGAACCCTGCGCCAGCACGGGGGAAGTCCGGCAGCGCTAGGGATGCATCGCCCCCGGCTACCCGATCAGGACCAGGACCCTATGCCGGCCGGACAGCAAAATATGGGATCTCCCGTAAAAAAAGAAACCTACATGCAGGGTAATCCAGCAGAGGACCCGCGCAGTAGTAGTACTGCCGACCTCCAATCCTCCATGCAGAACAGCACGCAAAGGCTGGCAAAAATTCTGACCGGCAGCAACACAGGGAATCCCACCCTCCTTTTTATCCTTATTATTTAATTAAGCAGTACTTGTTGTTAATGATTTGTCTTTCATGACCTGCTCACGTGCTACCGCTAGTTTGCTTTAGCTTTGCTATATACTAAACCGTGTGCAGGAGGTGGCCTGATGGTAGTGCTACTAGTACGTATACACGACCCCTAGTGGATGATTGTGCTTAATAAATCTTTTTTTAGATTTCCACGCTTGAAGACCCAGGCCTGCAATCCGGTCTATGTTGTTGTCGCCGTTTCAAGATGATCTGATATGTTGTCGCAGCCCCGCGCGCGTTGCGTCCGTAACTTGGGCAACCCTGCGAATTCGGATTTTCTCACCTCGTCAGGCCGATGCCCTGTGTCGACAACAACCTCGCGCCAGGCCACATCTATTTAATTATTTATTTTGCATAAATAATTTTTTTCCCAGCTAGATCTGTTCCACACAGGGAGACCACGTGGCTGCTACATCACGTGAAGATCAAGTCATCCTGATAAAGGACTAGTACTTCCCGCGTTGGCTGGATGATTTGTGCTGCGCCATGCCCGAGACACCAATTTGACTGACGAACAGTGCAGCCAGTTTTGCACGTACAAGTCGGTATGGAGGAAAACCGCGTTCACAACATCTAGCACCAGCACGCGGTCATCGGGCCACACCAACGTGGACCCGTCCATGTCGACATATCCCTTGCACTACCCTGTTGAACATCAGGTTCTATTTTTCCTAATTACTTGTATTGTATATAGTTTTTAATATATTTTTCGCCGGTTTGTTTGCTTCTCATGTGTAGATTTTTCTGTGACTGGTTACAGTTCGGCCCATCGTCACTAGGTTGATGCAATGGCCGGGTTGTTTAAATCCGAACAGCTTTTGTACTGTCATCATCACCATTGTCTAGTGGGTCTACGACCTGCACAGACGTCTCCACTCCACCGAGCCGACCTCGGCGCCCAAGCTATATTTCTTTAACTATATGCCTCCTTAAGTTAATTAAGTGGAAGAATTTTTTTATCATCATCATTTATTATTATTATTACTTCCACTGTTTTATGTGTGTAGGTAATCAACTTCGACTGCGTCACGCGGTCACTTCGGCGAGCCGACGACGTCATCCCAATCGGCGTAAATCAGCGTGCGTGATCACCTTGTTGGTCGAATTGCCATATCGACATGATCGGTTGCCTCTGGGACTTCGGCATCGTTGAGAGAGCTCTACCTCATCGAGTATAAATGACCCGGGTTGGGCAGCGCTGTCACCTCGGCTGGACTGGGGCTTCGTCATCACTTCATTAACCCACACCAGGGACTTCGGCGTCATACCGCCGGTCTGCTCCATCGCCTCAGTCGAACTGGGGGTTACACATCGCCACGTTGGCCGTGCTTCGTCGCCACTTCGGAGTGCCGAGCTCTTTGCTCCGCCACCTAGGGACCGGCTTGGGGGCTGGGACCTTGTTCCACATCGAGCTCGGACTGCGCCATCAATGCCGAACACATTAACCAGCTAAGTCGCTTTCATGCTCAAAAACTTTCAGTTCTAAATTTTGTTCGGTTCGACCAAGCACTATACTTTTTTTAGCAAAAAGTTGTTTGTGAAGAACTTCCTTGTCCAAACTTTGTTTGTGACGCACATATTCAAATACCCCGTTTATTTGGGGGCTCCCTTAATGGAGCTTTTCCTCTTGCATATGATTATACTTGTACGGCTTCGTTCCTTGTTCGTGTATTACGCCACAATATGCACCATGTTGACTTAAGCGATTAGCAAGCTGGGTTGCCTTGCTCCTGTGTTTATGCCTACGTTCCCGATTGTTCGGCTAGGGAGTAAAGGGAGCACCTCTGCTATTGTCACGATCGGGCCATCCGAGCCGGACCTCAGACCGGGTGAAGCTGAAAGCTAGCGCTCTTATTGTTTTCAATTATGGTCGGCACACAACAGAACTCATGAGTACAAAAAATCTATTGCACAAGTCTCATATTAACAATGAGCACCGAAGAAAGGTATCGGTGGGGGTACTATTTTCTTCGAAGATGCTTCTTACACTTTGTCAGTAATATAGCATAAGTTCCCCGAGCGCGCTTTGTCTGTTATAGCCTTATGACCTGATTGCCTGGTTATCGGAAACACCGTCGATATTCTCGATAGGTGGAGTACATAACACTTTTCGGTCCTTGACCGAAGAGGGAGAAGCCGACGGTCGGTTAAGACGCGTTTAAAGTTCGGGTGAACATAGATATGATATAAGTACTTCGGTACATACAATCATTCTTTTACCAAGTCACTTGGGGGCTCTTAAGTTTATTTGAGCCATTTTATAAGTGTTTTTCTTCTTAGTCGTTGCAAAGCTTTTATTATTATTATTATTATTATTATTATTATTATTATTATTATTTATCATTCCTTTTTTCTACACAAGTGTGCGGTCACTAGCTAAGGAGCCTAATTTCCCTCTCAAAGCCGCTAGAGTTTAGTTTGCTAAACTGGCCTAATGAGAAATACTCCGCCTTCGGGATAGGAGGTTGAAGCTATAGGCTGACCCGCTTGAAGTCTCGAGATATGATGTGTCATGTTAAAACACGACAGAAACACCTTTTTTTTTTCTAAGACCAATTTTCGATTTGGCACCGAACACTTGATCTAGTTCGGACGTCTAGTTTTTACTGACGTTTTTTGGTTTTCCAAGCCTATGGCACTTTTAAACTATTTGTGTCTTTCCGCATAAGTCTCATAGTGCAACGCCGGACACCTTTAGAGATTCGGCAAAAATTTCTCGGATATTGCTATATATGCATTGGTTTCAAATTGTGTCTTCGGTCGATAGTTGGGTTGCCCGGCTCCTGTGCTTGCCTCCTACATTCCGCTTTGTTCGGTTAGGTGTGCAAAAGGAGAACCACTGCGATTGTGCTTCCAGCTCGCATGGTTAAGCACCTCAGTGGAGAAAGTCGAAAACTGACTGTCACAATAAGCATAAACTAGTCAGCGGTCCGATGACTATGTTAAATGATGGGTCGTTCATAACATTTTTTTTACCTTGAAGACTGTAGGGCTTGCACCCCACAACATTTTATTGATGCAAAGGTAAAAACAGAAGTAGTACAAAGATTCCTCAAGATGAGGAAAGGAGAAAACAGCTAAAGAATGCTATACAAGTTAGCTAGTCCTAATAAATACAAATATACAAAGAGAAAACAAAAGAAGCTCCCCTCAAGGAGGAAGGAAATCAAACCATTTAAGTAAGGCCTCTCTATGCTTCTGTTTGATTCTGTGAGAAAGCAGAGTGAGATCATGGATGAATCCATATCTCCATGCTCTGAAGGATGGCTTGATGTTCCTGAAAGCTTTGTCATTTCTAACCTTCCAAATATTCCACCAGGCAACAAAAACCACCTCCGCAAAGAAAGGTTTGTTGAACTCCTTTCTAGCATTGTGGGCAATCTCCACCATATCTTCACTGTCTTTCCAGACAATTTGCAGATATATCCAGACTCGAGCACTGAAATTACACTGGAAAAAAAGGTGGTTTCTGTCCTCCAAGATCCCAGTTGGACATAGAACACATTGGGGACCCTCATTAATCTTCCAATGCCTTCTCTGAATCATGTCCTTGGTGTTAACCCTGTCCATTATAACTAACCAAGCAAACATCTTGATTGACATAGTACAACAGCTCTTCCATATCCACCCCAAAATGGGGTTTGCTACCATTGGCTGATAAGCAAAATCATAAAACTTTTTTGCAGTATAACATGTCTCTCTGTGTACCTTTGTTTATAAAACCGTATGGCCGGATTGCCCTATTTGCCATAAATCTTTGCCCTCATAAAGGCTTTATAAAGTAGGACAAACACTCCTCGGCTGTTGGCCGAGGAGGTTGAAGCCGATGGTCGGTCAACAAAGTTTTGTACAATGCGGATCCGAGCATTAATGATGTAAAGTACCTGGATACATAGAGTCATTACACAAAATTTGTGATTTTACTATGGATATCGATCCTTAATTCGGCCTCCCGTGCTCGCATTAAGGCTCGGGGGCTACTGGGCTTTGGGCTTATTATTTACAAATATTAAAAGGGCACATCGATCCCTTGATCTGGTGTTGCCACCCGACTAGTGTCTCGGGGGCTACTGCATTGACAATCCAATGCAGAAAATTTAAAGCACAATATAGTTTTCGAGGATATTATTATCCTCAGGTTGGTCGGCCGCACCCAGCCTGAGTCTCAAGGACTTTGCACACCGCGTTTCTATTCCTAAGTATGCTGCCGAGATGGGAATTGATCCTCAGGCTGATTTTATGAATCGACCTGAGTCTCAGGGGCTACTAGGGTCAACGGTTTGATTTTTTCCTTCAGGTGCATCCCGGATATTAGGCCAACACGCACCTTGAGGGCTACTGGCTATACATCTCGGCAGAGATTACATTGCATAATTTAGAATTAAATTCATAAAAATCAGCCCATGGCCGAGGTGGTGCACCACCTCGGATACAGTCCGACGTTGGTGCTCAACTACAATAGACACCCCGGGAGCAGTCCGGCGGAAAGCTCGGACCCCAGTGGCTGGCTCCATAGAGGGCATTTCCGGCATTAAGCTCGGCTAAATTCACCAAGGTGATCTATGACACCTCGAATATAGTCCGGCGTTGGAGCTCGGATATAGTCCGGCGTTGGAGCTTGGACATAGTCCGGCGTTGGAACTTGGACATAGTCCGGCGTTGGAGCTCGGATACATTCCGGCGTTGAAGCTCGGAAGCGGTCCGACGTTGGTGCTCGGCTGCTAAAGATACCTCGAATGCAGTCCGACGTTGGAGCTCGGACGCAAGAGGAAACTGCTGCCCGGGAACAACTCCAAACCCGAGGTGTGGCATAAAAATAACAAGGCATTGATAAAGTCCAAAAACTTAAGGGGGCTCCTCGGATACCCGACATGTAAACTCTTCGGATGCACTTCGGCGACCCTCAAGATCGAAGATGAGAAGATTTGTTAAACCAGCTTTCAAGACCGACACCGAAGATGAAGAACAGTTCGGAAGAATCGAGGAGCATCCCCAACTTGAAGACCGGTTCAGGGGGCTACTGACGGTGTCCTGGACTAGGGGGTACTCACCACGTCGTCTCCCGATCAATTGGATTGGGCCGAGGACCCCCACGGCCGTATACTCATGGGCTAGTTCGAACAGCTCCTGCCGCATACAAGGAAGACTCCACAAGACCTGGCGCCCAAGACAAGGACTCTCCTAAACCCTAGGCCTCCGGTGTCTTATATAAACCGAGGCCAGGCTAGTCAATATACAATCTCATATTCATTACTATCATCTCGTGGTAGACATATGTACTCTGTACTATACCCCATATGAATACAATCAAAAGCAGGACGTAGGGTTTTACCTCCATCAAGAGGGCCCGAACCGGGTAAAATCTCGTGTCCATGTTACCATCGCTCCAAGACGCCTAGCTTAGGACCCCTACTACGAGATACACCGGATATTGAACCGACAACTAGTAAGACTTGTATTAATCAAGGATCAAGGGAATTACAATTCAGTTTACACAAGTCCACAACCTGTGGGGGACCAATGCCCAACCAAACTACTATTCTACCTTCAGTTCTTGCAAATTTAGCTAAATAATCGCTAACCACATTTTGGCTACGATTGATATGAAATACACTAGTTGTACGAAGGGACATCAAGTGTTTAATCTCATTCACCAAGGAGGCAAATATAGAACTATCTGTGTCTCTGTCTTTAACCATATTCACCGCCACTACAGAATCCATCTCCACACAAATTGGCAGCTCTGATCATTGGATAGCAAAAGAAATACCCTCCATGCAAGCACATAGTTCGGCCTCAAGTGCATCTCGGCAGGAGAAGAGCACCCTGCAAGAAGAGTAAATAATTTTTCCAAGACAATCACGCAGAACCATGCCTGCTCCTGCTCCACCTTGCTCTGTCCATGATCCATCTATATTGAGTTTGACCCAACCCATCGGTGGAGGAACCCACCTAACAGGTGGGTCCTGTTCATTTCTATTGTTTGTCTTCAAAGCTCCCATGCTTTGCAGATTTTTCATAAAAATCGCCTATTCACCCCCCTCTAGTTGAATGCTAGCACTTTCAAGATGTTGATGGAGATTGACCCCCTCTCGATGAGAGGATTGATGGTGATGATGATGGCAGTGGTTTCACCCTCCCAGAGGGATGTTTCCCCGGCAGAGCTGCTCCGCCGGAGCCCTAGATTGGTCCTGCCAAGGTTCCAACTCGAGACGACGACGCTTCGTCCCGAAAGCTTCCTTATGATTGTTTCCAGGGAAAAAGACACCATATAGCAGAAGATGAGCGTCGGTGCCTGCCAGGTGGCCCACAAGGCAGGGGGTGCACCCAGGGGGGTAGGGCGCGCCCTCCACCCTCATGGCTGGCGGGTGGCCCCACTATGGTGCTTTCTTTGCCCAATATTTTTAATATATTCCAAAACTGCTTTTCATGGAGTTTCAGGACCTTTGGAGTTGTGCAGAATAGGTCTCTAGTATTTGCTCCTTTTCAGTCCAGAATTCCAGCTGCCGGCATCCTCCCTCTTCATGTAAACCTTATAAAATAAGAGAGAAAAGGCATAATTATTGTGCTATAATGTGTAGTAACAACCCATAATGCAATAAATATTGATATAAAAGCATGATGCAAAATGGACATATAAACTCCCCCAAGCTTAGACCTCGCTTGTCCTCAAGCAAAAGCCGATATCGTAAAATATGTCCACATGTTTAGAGATAGCGGTGTCGATAAAATAAAATACGGACATGAGGGCATCATGATCATCTTTAGGACTAAAACATATATTGTCATATGATCTTTTATGCTAAAGTAACAATCTATTCACAATGTAAAGTATGAATCAGAAAATTCATTGAAAATTAACAAATTATGATCTCGGTCATTGAAGCAATTGCAATTTATCGTAACATCAGAAAGAGTCAATATAAGCATACTCAACTATCATTTAGTCTTTCACAATTTCTAACACTCACGTGATACTTATGGGTACAAAGTTTCAATCGGACACAGAGAAAGATAGGGGCTTATAGTTTCGCCTCCCAACCTTTTACCTCAAGGGTAATGTCAACAATAATATTTTATGAAAACCTACATCCCAGTGGATATATATCAGGATCTTTCCAACACATAATGCGTGCCAAAGGATAAAGTGTAAAAAGGAAAGGTGAAGATCACCATGACTCTTGTATGAGGGTAGAAGGTAAAATTAAAAGATAGGCCCTACGCAGAGGGAAGCAGAGGTTGTCATGCGCTTTTATGGTTGGATGCACAAATCTTAATGCAAAAGAATGTCACTTTATATTGCCACTTGTGATAGGGACCTTTATTATGCAGTCCGTCGCTTTTATTTCTTCCATATCATAAGCTCGTATAAAGCTTATTTTCTTCACACTAATAGATCATACATATTTAGAGAGCAATTTTTATTGCATGCAACATGACAACTTACTTGACGGATCTTACTTAATCCGTAGGTAGGTATGGTGGACTCTCATGGCAAAACTGGGTTTAGGGATGTTTGGAAGCACAAGTAGTATCTCTACTTGGTGCAAATAATTTGGCTAGCATGAGGGGAAAAGGCAAGCTCAACAAGTTGGATGATCCATGACAATATAGTTATCGGATATAAGAAAACATAACCCATTACATTGTCTTCCTTGTCCAACATCAACTTTTAGCATGTCATATTTTACTGAGTGCTCACAATCACAAAATATGTCCAAGATAGTATATTTATATGTGAAAACCTCTCTTTCTTTATTACTTCCTATTAATTGCAATGATGATCAAAACTACGTTTGTGAACTCTCAACAACTTTTATTCATCACACTCTTTATATGTGAAGTCATTACTCTCCATAAGATCAATATGATCTTTTATTTCTTTTTGTTCTTTCTTTTTATTCTCTCAAGATCATAGCAAGATAGCAAAGCCCTCGACTCAAAACTACTCTTTACTATATAACACACGGACTCGATTACATAGATAGAGATCAAAACAAAACTCAAAGCTAGATCATGCTAAAACTTTATTCTACTAGATCAAGATATAACCAAAAGGATCGAACTAAGGAAAATGATAAAGGTAGAAGTGTGATGGTGATAGGATACTGGGGCACCTCCCCCAAGCTTGGTAGTTGCCAAGGGGAGTGCCTATACACGTGTATTTATGTCTCTTTCCTCGGAGGTGGTGATGATGGAGTTATTTATGATGTAGGCTTCTCGTCCATCTTCCAAGGCATAGGCTCACCATCATAGAAGGATGAACGAGTCTCCGGTATCCTCAAATCTGCAGCCAAACTCATCCTCTTGAATCTATATTTATAATCACAGTTTTGGTTTTGCAGGTCATAGATCTAGGCTTGAAGGTGCTCGATTTTCTCGTGAAGCTTGAAGATGGCCTCCCCGATGTTCTTGGCATCCAACATGTGATTGTTGGTGAACTCCGCGATCATCATGTGTTTCGCGTTGAGTACACGTTCCACCATCCCTTGGCACTTGAAAACTTGTTGCTCCATTGCTTCTAGTCTTGTCTCCATGCTTCCGGTCTTCTTCGGTCCCTCAACAACACAGATGTGCAGCACCCCCTCATGCATCAGTATGGTTTGAGGGTGTTGTAGCACCTCCGCGAGGTAAGGGTTATGACCTTCTCGAAAAACTTTTCCTTGGGGGCGCTTGGAGATGTTGTGGTGTTCTAGATCTTGTCGGATTACGGGTTCCGCAAACCCTTGAAAGGTTGGAACTCTGGGGTGTGTGCAGAGATCTCAACCTACCCAGCCTGCCTACTCACCATCCTCCTAAGCCTAGCGCGACGAGCTCGAAGAGACAAAGAGACACAGTAGTTTATCCTGGTTCAGGCCACCTTGCGGTGTAATACCCTATTCCAGGGTTTCGGTGGATTGCCTCGAGGGGCTGAGGATGAACTAGTACAGTGGATGAACTGGCCTCCGGAGGTGAGGTGTTCTTGAGCTCAAGAGAGCTGGTGAGGAGGTCAGATGAGAGTGAATCCGATCCCCCTCTATGGTGGTGGCTAAGTCCTATTTATAGTGGCCTTGGTCCTCTTCCCAAATGTTGGCGGGAAGGGATCCCACAACGACCGTATTTGAAAGGGGACAAGTAGTACAACTTATCCTGACTAAAGTGGTTTTCGCCTGTGAAAAGCCCCTGGTCGTGACATTGCGGTGGGATTGGTGATGACCTCCATCCTACCGTCCTGGCAGTCTTGGTCTTGTTGCACCAGAACGGAAACCTTTGGTTGATTCCTCAGGACTGTGCGCCTGTGGCTTGCCTCCCTTGCACTGAAGATGAAACGGGTGCTCTGCGCCCGCTGGCACCCGCCTGGCCTTGGTCGTCATGGCTCACGTCAGCTGAGCCTCATGAGGTGCACCTTGCATAGAACTCTCCGCCCCTTGGGTGCCAGCCTTAGGAGGCCGATCCCCTCGGGGTCTTGGTGTCGTCCGCCTCGCGAGGCTTGGCCCCCTCGCGAGGGTCTTGAGTTGTTGATGCTGAAGCTGGGCCGTACCAGGCTGTTGATGGAGCCACATGGTGGGCCGCAGGAAGGAAAGTCTGGATACCCCCATATCCAGAACACCGACAGTAGCCCCTGGGACCAAGACGTGCCCGGACTTGGGTTCTAGGCGAAGCCAAAGGGCAAGTGCGGAGCACCGCGAGCCCTAACCGCCTGCGGCCTTAATGACGCATGGCGATTGATGGGACATGGGCGTCTCCACTTCCCCATGCTGCCTCGGCTACTGTTCGACTTGACGGAACAATGCGACATGTAGAAAATCATCATGGCACGAGGTTGTGGAGGCCGGCGGTTGGCCTTCCTTGGCTATAAATGTGTGTGTGTGTGTGTGGGGGGGGGGGCAGAGCCCCCTGCTCATCTCTCCTTCATCTTCTTGTCGCTCGCTCCTTCTCCTCCTCCGTCTTGTTTCCATGACACCACCGAGGAGGTTTTCGGCGGCCGAGAAGGGGAAGGATTCCAAGGAGGGACCAGCCTCTCCTCCTCCCAAGAGGGGCCGCGACCATCCCCGTAAGCACCCCGCAACCCCCGCAGTGGCCCCCAGGGGGCGCGAGCGTGCATCCCCTAGGGCTGGAGTTTCTCTGGGTGCCGAGATGGCACCTCTTCTCGCGGCAGGGGCCACCGGCTTTGGAGCAGCCCCCATGAAGAAGGGAGGCACGCCGTGATCGTGCGCCCTGCTCGGCCACGCGTCTCCTCGCTGGACGTGCTCCCCGAGTTTGTTGTATGGTCGGAGAGCCTGGCCGGCACCTCACTCTGACTTCTGCGCTTCTTTTATGGCGAGCTTCCATCTTCGGGGCTCGATGGTCTCTGGCTGCGGGCTGACGGCTGCTGCAGCAGAGCTTCGTGGGTCGGGACTGAGGTCGCTGCCTCTGGTGGCGTGGTCCTGACCCGCGGCTGGCAGACGTTCGCCCGCGCGCGAGGCCTGGGAGGAAGGTGCACCCTCCACTTCAAGTATGACAGCCTAGCGACCCTCTACGTGAGGGTGTTCAGGGAGGACGACCGCCACGTAGGGTGCTGCCCGGAAGACGACAGCGATGACGAGGGTGGCAAAGGTGAACTTGGCTTTGGCGGTGCACGCTCCTCTTTTCGCGATGAAAGCTCTTCCTCAGATGAGAGCTCGAGCAGTGGTGGCTACGACTAGCCCCACACCGTCGCGCTCGGGTCGAGGATGGCGGCGGTTCATCTCACCGCAGCGCTCCGGTGAAGCTGGAGAGGAGCCCAGCGTGAGTCTGGGGTCGCCAAACTTGGACTCAAGACGGGCCACGGCCCCTGGTCGCCTTTGGGGGAACTGGTGGAGCACCGGGCCACCCTGATGTCTATTTTCGCTTGCGCCGTGGTGCTAGTTCAACAACGAATATGGAAAGTGTTAGTGTACATCAAACTGTGAGAGTACATATAAAGGAGCATGCAATTGCAACTTGACTCGGTCAGGTACCGTCTTGGTGTTGATGCTCATGAGGTTCATCTGATCTTGCCAAGTCCTGTTGTGTCAGCAGTGCTTCGGAAGTAGTGTTAGGTCTGAAGGCAGCTTGGGAACTGGCCAGTTCCGGAGCAAACGAACGAGTAACTGGTTGATATGCTGGTACAGTTGAAGCGGATGTTGCAGCTGGTGGAGCAGGTGATACTGTGTCTGTAGATTTAGCCGGTGGACTTGGACCTTCTACTGCACTATAAGTACCAGCAGAATCTCGGCGGTAGATCCTTTTCCTTTTCACCGGACGAGTAACAACACTCCCTACTATATTATTTTCCTTGCTTTTTTTGACTTTGCCATGTCAAACTGTACCCATAACACAAAAGAATAAAATCACTCTTCAGAACTCATTGATGCATGATACAGACAAGCAATACTTTGATGTAAGACAACCGTATGAGGATGGAATATGTAAGAAAAATAGGACGGCATGACATATTCACAGCTATGATGTGCAAACTAAGCAAAAGGATTTTCAAGAAAATAGAAGTAATGCAAGCTAGACACCATATGAAAGATGCAACCAATATTACTCCGCCAAGTTAAAAGTGTCTTGTCATAAGTGGCAATTCAAAAAATTAGAAGCAGTACACCGTAGAAATCAATGCAAGATGCAACCACTATCAAACTGCCATGTTAAAAGCGTCCAATCATGAGTGACTGATGCGGGATACACAACAGAAGTACTTTGATGTAAGAACATGGTATGATAGATAGATGCAGTGTATTCTAGACACAGAAATCCATGTCATATGCACATGTATAACGTATAAACTCCGCAGGTGCAATTTAATTAAAATAGAAGAAATAAAGGCTAGACAACGTATGCAACATGAAACCAATTATCACACTGTTAACTTAGAGCAAGCACCTGCTATAGTGGAGTACGGGAGATGAACTCATCATGTAGACTTGGGACTTCAACTTCATTAGCTGTAGCAGTGGCAAATCTAGAGAGTCTTTGTTTGCATTGGTGCGGAGGACCACCAACATTCCCTAACTTACTCTTTTCCTTCCTATTTTCTAATATTTCCTTATGAAGTCAAAACCACAAGAAGATGAATAAAATTAGCTCTACATAACTGGTTGATGCATGATACAGACGAACACTACTTTGATGTAAGGCAAGCGCAGGATAGGAGGATGGAATATATACAAAAAAAGACAGCGTTTCATATTCACACGTACGATAGGAGGATGAAATATGTATGAAAAAACAGTAAGCGGAAGGCATTTCAACAAAATTAGAAGAAATGAAAGCTAGGCACCATATGAACATGCAACCAATATCACTCTATCAGGTAAAAAGTGTCTCGTCGTAAGTGCCATTTCAATAAATTAGAAGCAGTACAAGCTAGAAGACAATGCAAGATGCAACCTACATCACAGTCCCAAGTTAAATGTTCTTATGGGTAAGTGATCGTTGCAGGTATAAGTTGTAAGCTACGCAGATGCAATTCAACATAATCAGAAGCAATACAAACTAGACATCATACAGAAAACGCAACCACATATAACAGTTCCAAGTAAGAGAAAGCAACTGTGATGGTGGAGTAGGGGAGATGTGCTCATCATGTACACATATGTTCTAGAAACAGGAACACGTGTCATATTCACAGGCATTATGTGTAAAGTAAGCAGATGCAATTCAAGTTAGAAGCAATACAAGCTAGACATCATACGCAACATGCAACCACATATAATAGTGCCAAGTTAGAGCAAGCACCTGTGATGGAGTAGGGGAGATGTGCTCATCATCTACACAGCTACGTTGACTGTCCAGCCTTGTGTTGTCTTCTGAATCTTGTTGGAAGGATGGTGGAGTAGAATCTGTAGAGACCCCCTGTTTGAGTTGCTCCGAAGGACCACCATCATCCACTGCCGGACTAATTTCCTTCAGCTGTAATGATTTTGCATTGTGAAGTCAAACCGATAAGAAAAATGAATAACATTCGCTCTTCAGAACTCATTCATGCATGATACTAATGAACACTACTCGGATGAAAGGCAAACACATGATGGGAGGATGGAATATGTATGAAAAACATGATGGTGTGACATATTCACACCTATGATGTGGTAACTAAGCAGAAGGCATTTCAACAAATTAGAAACACTGCAAGCTAGACACCATATGAAAGATGCAACCAATATCACTCTGCCAAGTTCAAACCGTATGGCTTTTCAACAAATTAGAAGCAGTACATGCTAGAAATCATATGCAAGACACAACCAATATCACAGTGGTGACTTAAAGGTGCCTTATCATAAGTGACTAATGCGGGATATGCAAGAATAGTAGTCTGATGTAGAAACAGGAACACATGTCATATTCACAGGCATTATGTGTAAAGTAAGCAGATGCAATTCAACAAAGTTATAAGCAATCAAGCTAGACATCATACGCAACATGCAACCACATATAATAGTGCCAAGTTAGAGAAAGCACCTGTGATGGTGGAGTATGGGAGATGTGCTCATCATCTACACAGCTACATTGACTGTCTAGCCTTGCGTTGTCTTGCGAATCTTGTTGGGAGGATGGCAGAGTAGAACCTGTAGAGAACCTCCGTTTCAGTTGCTCGGAAGGACCACCATCATCCAATGCCTTGCCAATTTCCTTCAGCTTTATTTATTTTGCATTGTGAGGTCATACCAACAAGAAAAAGGAATATAATTCGCTCTTCAGAACTCATTCATGCATGATACTGACGAACACCACTCTGATGAAAGGCAAAGTCATGATACAAGGATGGAATATGTACTAAAAAATGGACGGCTTGACATATTCACACCTATGATGTGGTAAATAAGCAGAGGGCACTTCAACAAATTAGAAATACTACAAGACACCATATGGAAGGTGCAATCAATATCACTCTGCCAAGTTAAAACTGTCTTGTCATAGGTGGCGTTCATCAAACTATAAGCAATACATGCTAGAAATCATATTCAAGACGCAAACCAATATCACACTGCCAACTTAAAGGTGTACCATCATAAGTGACTGATGCAGGATACACAAGAAGAGTAGTTTCATGTAAGAACATGGTGTGATAGACAAATATAGTATGTACCAAAAACAGGAAAGCATGTCATATTCACATGTATCATGTGTAAGCTAGGCAGATGTAGCTTACACTAATTAGGAGCAATATGAGCTAGACACCATATGCAACATGCAACCAGATATCACACTGCCAAGTTAGAACATGCACCTTGGATGGTGGAGTAGGGGAGCGAAGACTTGGACCTTGTAATGCACTATCAGTACAAGGAGAATCGGTATAGATGCTCCGTTTACGTTGCTGCAGAGGACCACCATCATGGCCTTCCTTACTATTTTCCTTCCTCTTTCTTGATTTTGCCTTGTCAAGTCAAACCCATAAGAAAAAGGAATAAAATTTGCTCTTCAGAACTCATTGATGCATGATACTCACGAACACTACCTTCATGTAAGGCAGCCGCATGATAGGAGGATGGAATATGTATGAAAAACAGGACGGTGTGACATATTGACATGTATGATGTATAAAGTGTAAACTAAGCACAAGGTGCTTGAACTTGTTAGAATCGATGCAAGCTAGAAACCATATGAAAGATGAAACCAATATCACTCTGCCAAATTAAAAGGGTGCCCTAACAAATGTATTTGACCAAATTAGAAGCAATACATGGCAACAGGCTAGAAATAATATGCAATATGCAACGAATAAAGGTGAATCATCGTAAGTGATTGATGCAGGATACAGAAGAGAGGTAGTTTCATGTAAGAACAAGGTTAACACATAGATGTAGTGTGTACCAAAAATAGGAAGGCATGTCATATTCACAGGTATAGTGTGTAAACTAAGCAGATGCAATGTACCCTAACTAGAAGCATTACAAGCTAGACACCGTATGCAGCATGCAATGACATATCACACTGCGAAGTTAGAGCAAGCACCTGTGATAGTGGTGTAGGGGAAGTGCGGTCTTCAGGTACAGAGCTACGTTCAATATCTTCATTTAGGCTTGTTGTTTCTTGAGAATTATGTGGAGAGGATGAAATTGCATTCTTTATAAGAGTATTGTGTCTCATATTAACCCACGCACACGACTGTCTCATCATAAGTGATAGATGCAGGATACACAAGAACAGTAGTTTGTTGTAAGAACATGGTGTGATAGGCAGATGTAGTATGTACCAAACACAGGAAGGCATGTCATATTCACATGTATAATGTGTAAGCTAAGGAGATGCAATTTAACAAATTAGGAGCATCGGTGAGGGATACACAAGAAAAGTAGTTTGATGTAAGAACATGGTTAATAGAAAGACGTAGTATGTACAAAAAACATGAAGGCATGTCATATTCACAGGTATAATGTGTTAACTAAGCAGATGCAATTTACCCTAATTAGAAGCATTACAAGGTAGACACCATATGCAACATGCAACCACATATCACACTGCCAAGTAAGAGCAAGCACCTGCGATGGTGGTGTGGGGAAATTGCGGTGGTCAACTAGAGAGCTACATTGACTATCTTCATTTAGCCCTGCTGTTTCTTGAGAATCATGTGGGGAGGATGACACCGCACTCTTTAAACGAGTAGGGCGTCTCATAGTAACCCACTCGGGTGACTGTCTCATCATAAGTGATTGACGAGGGATACAAAATAGCATTAGTTTGATGTACGAACATGGTTAATAGACATATGTAGTATGTATCAAAAACAGGAAGGCATGTCATTATCAAAGGTATATTGTGTAAAGTAAGCAGATGCAATTTAACCAAATTGGAAGCAATACAAGCTAGACACCATATGCAACATGCAACCACATTTGACAACGCGAAGTTAAAGCAAGCACCTGGGATGGTTGTGTGTGGCAATTGAGATCATCAACTGCAGAGCTACGTTTACTGTCTCCAACTGCTGACACTGCACCCATTGGAGCGCTGAAACGCTTAGTGCTTATCTTCGAATTACACTGGAGCGACTTCTGTCTTTTCTTTTCTGCATTCATCAACACTGTGTCAGAGTCTGAAATACCCATGCAGAAAAAAACAATAGTGTGAGTATGGGTGAAGTGTGTGCACGATTAGTACAGTGCAAAGGTAGCAGATAGCAGGTCGATGAGAAATAAATGATGGAAGAAATATGATAGCTCTACAACATGCATGGCACACTAAATTACTACAGGATTCTATGAAAATAACATTCAATTGAAAGAAAATAGGTCAGTCCATTTTTTCTGCACCATCTGATGTACAAAGAACGGGCAGATCACCTTCATCTACCTCCAACCAGTCAGTGTTGACGATCTTCCTCGAAACGCCAGCGTCCATCGGCCCAGTATTCCTCCCCTGCATGCGCCCTCCCCTCGACCTCACCGCACCACCGTACTTGGCACCGCCCCTAGCCATCTATTCAAGCCCTGCCGACCTCCAGATCGGGCGCAAGCAGCTCCTGCACCCCACACCCCTATGATAGACACCGATGCGCCGCTTCCTCGAGGAACAGGCGGACTAGGTGCTCCGCGCGCCTAAGCGGGTGCTTCTTCTTTTAATTGCGGTTTGACTGACCCTGAATTGAAATCCAGGCGGGCTACTGACCTCTAGCAAAGGTGAAATAGTAAAAGGGAGGAAACCTTGTGCATTTAGTATCACGAAGAAGATGCAGTAAGAAGCGCTCAACTAGTTTCTTTCGTGGGATGAATACAGTGTGAGCGGAGACGTAAGATTTGCACGAATAAGGGAAGATGAGTACCTCTTTCTGCTGGCAGTGTTGTGTCCTCCTTCTGTTTTTCCAACGATCTTCTTGTTGTTCGCCAGAAACCAGAAGTTGTGGAGGACGGTGCAGCCTTGGACGAACCCATGGCCAAGTCATTGAGTGTGGTGCAGTGGCTGTCTGTCGGCGGCTGGGAAGAAAATCCGAGGCGGCGAATGACGGCGTAGCGGGAACAACTCTGGTGCGGTGGACGGTTGCGACAGTGGAGCCGCAACAATGAGGCGCAGGACGGCGTGGTCGGAGTGGTTCTGGTACGACGCACGTCAGTGTCAGCGTCGTGGAGGCGGCTCTGCCTCGGCTTCAGCTGCTAAGTCCTTGAGGGCATTGTGGTTGCGGTTGCATTGGACGATGACGTCGGGGTACTGGCTCCAGCGTGATGGAGGAGGACGGCGGTGGATTGGCCGCTATGGGGTGGAGGACAGAGGAGGCTGGGGTTTTGCGGCTGGTGGAGAGGGCGTTTTCACGCCCACGAAGTATGAATGGGGAAATGGAGGGAGGCGGGGAACTAAGGGGGAACAATGTTTCGGTTTGAGACGCGCTTGTTTGAAATTTGGGAAAAGTTACAAACTTTTCCCCCATCTAAAATTTCGGACATATTGCGGGTTGGGGGTAGGACGGTCATGTCAGGTGTCCCAAATGTGGATGGGATATATTTCGGCCGAGCACATGGGTGTTTAGGCGCCCATGGCGTATGAATGCTTCTCAGAGGCGGTTGAGACCGCGTCTTGGTGAAGTTACAAACCTACCCCGGTTTAGACCTTTGGACATCGGGCCGATAGGCTACACGCGCCAGAGTCAGGACAGTAATTTCCTACCACCAAACATTAGTCTCGCGAGGTTTCGAGTGACCAGAGGCCTATTTGGCGCTTCGTTCAATATTTGGGAGTAGAAGCATTAACGTTTTCGGTTCTCTTGAATTGAACTTTTAGGATTTGTCAAACTTCACAAATCTTTACTCTTGAAAATCCTAAAGCTACGATTATTTTGGAATGGAGGGGGTACATTTGAATATACATTATACACGAGTATATATTAAAAAATATGCAACTTACCTCAGTTCATGCATGGTTCCAGATATAATCTCCTTGGTTGCAAAAAAAAAGAGTTAGATATGCGTATGAATATATATAGCATGTTCAAACTCACAACAAAGATTGATGCCCATTTTTACATCTGATTTACAAATGCCATTATCTCGGGTTCAAATAGATGAATGCACTTCCTATGAATTCGAATCTTTGAAACCCCCTTTATGTTGAATTCGACATGTATTCTATTTCATAGCTAGCAATTTGGAATGTATCCATGCAAGTGACACATGTATAAAGTGCTTCACACTAACAACATGGAGTGCACTAATTAATGTTTATATATGAATTGCAAAAGCCTCAATTGCCTGTATTTCAAACCGCTCTCACTCTATGGATCGATAATATGAAATAAACACATGCACATGCTAGAATTCAATAGAGTATGGGTGTCTGATAGACCGATTTTCGTCCATACGCAATTTGCAAAATTCATGATCTTATCCAAAAATAATAATGCCATTTATATTTTAATTTAATGCGTAGAACCGCCTTTTACACGTAGATGCACTATGCCTCGGCCCGTTCTCACAAACGTGTTATATATCTCTCTATCTAACGCATAAGTGCACACACTTTATATGCATCGGCATTTCTCTTTCACACATGCTCACAATCTCTCTCAGGGTATCGGGGTGTCTCACGCACATGCTCTCTCTGTTTCTCTCTCTTTCTGACTACTATGTACCACTCTTTTCACTAATCTCAGTTGGAAAACACTATTTCTCTCACATGCATATATACACACGCACGGTCTCTACTAGCCCTCTATACGCACATATATGTGCCTACGCGTCTCCCGCACGCACATTATCTTTAGGCCTCTCTCGCACACAATCCCCCCCGACACACCTCTCTCTTAGTAGTTGGCAGATATGATTTCATCATATCATTCGGTAGGATATCCCTGGCTATTAGGCCGGATGGTAATATGAGGCAAAGTTTTACCCTAGTTCGGATTGGACCCTTGCAGTTGAAGAAAGAGCCTACTCCTGGTACTGTATATTAGTGATAGGGGTGTGTACAAAGTACACGTGAATACCAGGCATTGTGCATGTGTGTATACTATCGATGAACTAGCCCCCAAGCTTGTATAACATACTAGGGGCCTAGGGTTACAAATCATATATAGTCGGCTTATCACCAGTGGGGATAGAGTCCTCCGCGACTCTGGTAGCTTCATGTTGTACGCCGAGTCCTCCACATGGGTCTTTGTATAACACGTCTTGGTCCAACCTATATTGGCGCAGGATGGAACCGACCCATGAGTCTTCATGTTGACCCACCACAACTAGAAATGACGTGCCCACCACACCACACACGCAATCGACCACTAAGAAAATAAGCATATACAATAGTACAACGGTATCTAGCTCACGATACGTCTCCATATTTTGTTGATGACACTGACGGACTTTGCATTTGATGCATGCTCCATATTTTGTTGACGACACTTACGGTCATTGCATTTGAAGCGAAAGCACGATATGGTCACTAGACTTTAGAATAAGCTCATCACGGTCACCACATACATTTTTTCATTCTAACCAACATGTGGTTGGATGGTTAGGAGGACAGTGGTTTCTCGAGCCCACCAAGGTTAATGTCCCAGTGCTCACATTTATCTTGTGTTAATTTTAGTATTTTCCGGCGATGTACGTTCAGTGGGAGGAGATGTTCCACTCGACTACAAGGCACCTATGGTGACTTCATAAAATCTCAAGATCATATATGCTGGCCCACTCTCTCAAAGGTGCTCATAGGGGTAGGGTTCGCGTGTGTGCGCTTATAGCGGTGAGTGCTTGCGCGTATATATGAGCCCTTGCGTCTGTACCGTGTTAAACAAATACATGTCATGATTATACGGTCACTGGCTCACCCGTACAACTCTGTATTTTGTTGATGACACAATCAATTGACCAGTCAAACATTCCACATGGCGCAAATAGTGTTGCACCATCGGGGCACTAACCATGGGGCCCACCTGTCAGCCCGTATGTGAAAGAAAGAAATGGTAGTTTGAGTTTGTACTGTGTTAATAAAATAGGAGTACATTTTAGGGTGATCATAACTCCGCCTATGTTGTCTCAACATAGCCGGTCCCAAGCCTGGGTAAAGGAGGAGGGTTTTGATAGGCTTGGCGAGCCAACGTAAAAACTCAGCCACTCTTATGGAGATGAAACCCAAAAGATTTTCGTTGGGGCGTAACCCTCTCAGCGACGCCCCACATCGGAACCCGGGTGTGGTGGAAAATGGGCAAGGGCCAGGCCGTCACCCCCAAGTGGCGCGCCGTATCTTGATCCGGATACGGTGGCAAGTGAGCGAGGATCGGGTCGTCGCATCCTTAGTGGCGCGCTACATCGGCGCCCGGATGTAGTGGAAAATGAGCAAGGGTCTTTGCATTTGACTCGACGAGTGCGAAGGGTAAGGAAGCTAGCCGAGCCTAGGAGGATTCGCTTAGGTAGCTGGAACGTAGGGTCTCTGACAGGGAAGCTTCGGGAGCTAGTTGATGCAGCAGTGAGGAGAGGTGTTGATATCCTTTGCATCCAAGAAACCAAATGGAGAGGACAGAAGGCGAAGGAGGTGGAGGATACCGGCTTCAAGCTGTGGTACACGGGGACGGCTGCAAACAGAAATGGTGTAGGCATCTTGATCAACAAGAGCCTCAAGTATGGAGTGGTAGACGTCAGGAGACATGGGGACCGGATTATCCTAGTCAAGCTGGTAGCTGAGGACTTGGTTCTCAATGTTATCAGCGCATATGCCCCGCAAGTAGGCCATAATGAGAACACCAAGAGGGAGTTCTGGGAAGGCTTGGAAGACATGGTTAGGAGTGTACCGATTGGTGAGAAGCTCTTCATAGGAGGAGACCTCAATGGCCACGTGGGTACATCTAACACAGGTTTTGAAGGGGCGCATGGGGGCTTTGGCTATGGCATCAGGAATCAAGAAGGAGAAGATGTCTTAAGCTTTGCTCTAGCCTACAACATGATTGTATCTAACACCCTCTTTAGAAAGAGAGAATCACATCTGGTGACTTTTAGTAGTGGCCAACACTCTAGCCAGATTGATTTCATCCTCTCGAGAAGAGAAGATAGGCGTGCGTGCCTAGACTGTAAGGTGATACCTGGGGAGAGTGTTGTACCCCAGCATAAGCTGGTGGTTGATGACTTCCTCTTTCGGATTCGTGTCCAGCGGGATAAGCGTGCCAAGATCGCTAGAACGAAGTGGTGGAAGCTCAAGGGGGAGGTAGCTCAGGTGTTCAAGGAGAGGGTATTTAAGGAGGGCCCTTGGGAGGAAGGAGGGGATGCGGACAATGTGTGGATGAAGATGGCGACTTGCATTCGTAAGGTGGCCTCGAAGGAGTTTGGAGTGTCCAGGGGAAGGAGAAGCAAAGATAAGGATACCTGGTGGTGGAATGATGATGTCCAGAAGGCGCTTAAAGAGAAGAAAGATTGCTTCAGACGCCTATACCTGGATAGGAGTGCAGACAACATAGAGAAGTACAAGATGGCGAAGAAGGCCGCAAAGCGAGCTGTTGGTGAAGCAAGGGGTCGGGCATATGAGGACCTCTACCAACGATTAGGCACAAAGGAAGGTGAAAGGGACATCTATAAGATGGCTAATATCCGGGAGAGGAAGACGAGGGATATTGGCCAAGTCAAATGCATCAAGGACGGAGCAGGCCAACTCTTGGTGAAGGACGAAGAGATTAAGCATAGATGGCAGGAGTACTTTGACAAGTTGTTCAATGGGGAGAATGAGAGTTCTACCATTGAACTGAATGACTCCTTTGATGAGACCAACATGCGTTTTGTGCGGCGCATCCAGGAGTCTGAGGTGAAGGAGGCTTTAAAAAGGATGAAAGGAGGCAAGGCGATGGGCCCTGATTGTATCCCCATTGAGGTGTGGAAAGGTCTCGGGGACATAGCGATAGTATGGCTAACCAAGCTTTTCAACCTCATTTTTCGGGCAAACAAGATGCCAGAAGAATGGAGATGGAGTATATTAGTACCAATCTTCAAGAACAAGGGGGATGTTCAGAGTTGTACTAATTACCATGGAATTAAGCTGATGAGCCATACAATGAAGCTATGGGAGAGAGTCATTGAGCACCGCTTAAGAAGAATGACAAGTGTGACCAAAAATCAGTTTGGTTTCATGCCTGGGAGGTCGACCATGGAAGCCATTTTCTTGGTACGACAACTTATGGAGAGATATAGGGAGCATAAGAAGGACTTGCATATGGTGTTCATTGACTTGGAGAAGGCCTATGATAAGATACCGCGGAATGTCATGTGGTGGGCCTGGGAGAAACACAAAGTCCCAGCAAAGTACATTACCCTCATCAAGGACATGTACAATAATGTTGTGACAAGTGTTCGAACAAGTGATGTCGACACCGATGACTTCCCGATTAAGATAGAACTGCATCAGGGGTCAGCTTTGAGCCCTTATCTTTTTGCATTGGTGATGGATGAGGTCACAAGGGGTATACAAGGAGATATCCCATGGTGTATGCTCTTTGCGGATGATGTGGTGCTAGTTGACGATAGTCGGACGGGGGTAAATAGGAAGTTAGAGTTATGGAGACAAACCTTGGAATCGAAAGGGTTTAGGCTTAGTAGAACTAAAACCGAGTACTTGATGTGCGGTTTCCGTACTACTAGCTGTGAGGAGGAGGAGGTTAGCCTTGATGGCCAGGTGGTACCTCGGAAGGACACCTTTCGGTATTTGGGGTCAATGTTGCAGGAGGATGGGGGTATTGATGAAGATGTGAACCATCAAATCAAAGCCGGATGGATGAAGTGGCGCCAAGCTTCTGGCATTCTCTGTGACAAGAGAGTGCCACAAAAGCTAAAAGGCAAGTTCTACAGGACGGCGGTTCGACCCGCAATGTTGTATGGCGCGGAGTGTTGGCCGACTAAAAGGCGACATGTTCAACAGTTAGGTGTGGCGGAGATGCGTATGTTGAGATGGATGTGTGGCCACACGAGGAAGGATCGAGTCCGGAATGATGATATACGAGATAGAGTTGGGGTAGCACCAATTGAGGAGAAGCTTGTCCAACATCGTTTGAGATGGTTTGGGCATATTCAGCGCAGGCCTCCAGAAGCTCCAGTGCATAGCGGACGGCTAAAGCGTGCGGAGAATGTCAAGAGAGGGCGGGGTCGACCGATTTTGACATGGGAGGAGTCCGTTAAGAGAGACCTGAAGGATTGGAGTATTGACAAAGAGCTAGCTATGGACAGGGGTGCGTGGAAGCTTGCTATCCATGTGCCAGAGCCATGAGTTGGTTGCGAGATCTTGTGGGTTTCACCTCTAGCCTACCCCAACTTGTTTGGGACTAAAGGCTTTGTTTGTTGTTGTTGTTGTTGTTGTTGTTGTTGTATTTTAGGGTGATCATACGGTCACTGGCTCACCATACAACTCCGTAATTTGTTGATAACATGACCAACTGACCAGTCAAACGGTCCACATTTAGCAGCGCACATTACCATAGGGCCCACCCGTCAGCGCGAATATGAAGGACAGAAATGGTAATAAATTAGTGGTCGGTCGGTATTCGAAGTCGTGAGACCTCTGGTTGGCAGTCGATGGTGGTTGGGGGGGCGTTGATTGGGCAGTGGGGTGGGGATCGCCGGAGAAAAGCTCGGCGCGGGGAGGGGGGCTAGAGGGATGGCCGGTGCGGCGGCGGACCG
>NC_057795.1:79793447-79802042 GCF_018294505.1 Triticum aestivum | reverse complement strand
GGGAGGGGTGGAGTTTGATGATAAATTGGAGGCCCTTGATTTTGTATCCAATGGCTGGATAATCTAATGACAAGAGATGAAAAAGGCAGTCGACTAACATGTAGCCTCACCCCGCACATACACATGCACGCACGCAAGACACGCACGCATGCAGACGTGCAACACTGACACGTACACATAATGTACACATGCACTCACGAACACACGCACGTATGCACCCATGCATGCAACACTGAAATGTACCCTTGCACGCATGCAACACTCTCACGCCTGCATGCACACAACACACGACGCAAGACACACGCTCAACCTATATGTGCATGCACCCTTTGTTAAGGACATGGATTGTTACGGGTATTAATCAATCTTATCTGTGATAAGCAGAACATTGATGTTTGCAGCGGTCTTTACGAATCACAACGTATCGAACGAGCTATCAACATAGTAGGCTTATCTACATGAAAAAGATGACATCACACTCAATGAACAATCATCGATTTATGAAATGCCCACTTCGGACCGCCCTGGCCCACCAAACGTTCCTCTGTTGTGCGCTGCCTGTGTTGGGTCACTAACATGCAGGCCGTGCACCCAAAGAGCCCACACGTCAGTGGAAGAACCGTGCAGTGTCCTAGGTCAGAGTCGAGGGCGCCACTCACTGCACGCCCGACTGAACACGCCTCCGTGCCGCATTCAAACGCCTCCATGAAACCCGCCCGTGTGGAAGCAGAGAAACCCACTCTGGACACACGTCCGTTCATGACCGGGCCGACATTAAATGCAACGCCGGCGGAGCTCCTACCGTCCGCCGTCCATTTAATCTCCAATTTAAACGAGGCCAAACGCCGGCCAAGAATCGCACACCTCCGCCGCTCCCCTATCTCCTCCACCATTTTGTCCACTCTTACAATGGCTTACGAAGAGTAGTTATTCCGCATCCAAGCCGGTTGGGTAGCCCGCCGGATACGAGCTATGCAGTTTGCTGATCCACCTCCCTCCCCTCGCCCGACGGAGCCAGTTGCCGCCCCAAGCCGGCGCGCGGTTCAGCAACTCGCCGCTCCAGGCCAGCTCGACGAGGAGCGGCGCACGGGCGTCGTTGCTGCCGTCCACGCCGCCGCCTCGTACCGCGTCTCCCATTTCTGTGGCCGAGAGTCCCGTGCCAGCGGCCGCACCATGCAAGCAGCGACAAAAGCCGGGTGCACGGAGAGCGACGAGTCGGTGGCCAGCGCCTCCGCGTCTGCTGCCATCATCGAGGAGAAGTAGAACACGGGAGGCCACCGCGAAGGCGACACCGGCGTACACAGCAGGTGTCTTGACGTATCCTTTTGTTTCGAGGACCTTCGTCGACCCGGCATGGGCTCCACGAAAGAGAGGAATGTTAGGATGAACTCGAGCCGGTGCCGGCCATGGCGAAGTAGTGGCCGGTGATGAACTCGAACCGGTGCCTCCCACCACATCTTCGGCACTAGCCAATGATATCAGTTGGGCAGTGGGGAAGCGAGTCATCCTTTGCGCTGAAGCATATACCCCCGAGGCTCCCGGCAGTCCGGTGATCGTGCTGCCAGACATGAGGAACACAAATCGATCGGCGGGCGACCATTTAGGCCAGGTATTATATACCTGTGCTGTCCAGAACTAGCACCGCGTAGTTCATTTGAATGTAATGAAATCCGTCATGTTTGTATGAAAATCCGGTATTTTATCTGATTTCCGTCGTTGTTTATATGAAATATCAGTTTGTCTACGTGTTTGCGTGAATTTCGTCCGGTTGGTTGAGTTGCTGTCATAATGTGTGCGACTATGGTTGGATGGCATATTTTGCTGGTCGCCGGTCGGTCTGCAGGCGGCTCGGGCTGCGTTGTGGGACCAAAAAAACACAGCTCGTGCGAGCTCGTCTGCAACGTGCGCGCTGGAGGATGCATGACAACATGAGCACCCGAGCCATTCCTCGTTCATCGGTGGCAAAGGCACCGGTGGACAAAAGGGTCGCCAATATTTTGGCTACCCCGGGCAAGATCCAAACAGCCCCTTCCAACAGATTGAAATCCCTCGTTCGCCGTGGAATTTTGCCATGTGTTGTTTTCATAGACTAGCAAGATGCCCGTGCATTGCACGAAACATCAAGATGCATTTTTTACAAACTCCTGCATGCATGAAAGGTATAATTAATGTCCTCCTTTGCTTGTACCACGAGGCAAACACCATTAATATTGCATCGATTTGTGTTAGTGGCCTTGTATATCTGCAAATTGTAATTTTGATAGTGGCCCCTTGTATATAAAAATGGAGGGGGAAAGATGAGAGATAAGGTGAGGAGGAGTGGGGCGTGGTGGTGACTGGTGGTCGGACTGGGCGGAGGCATGGGGATGGACGGTGCATTATGTCTAGGTTTCTATCTCTCTCTCACACACCCACATAGGTGGGGGACGTGCACGAAGGGAAGAGGTGCACGCACGGCGCACGTACTCCCGTCTCTTTCCCAACCACACCCGCGCGGGTACACGGTGGAGCTCATTTCTATACGAAAAAGGCAGCCCATTTGGTAATTTGACACGTGTACTGGTTGTCCACTTGGTGGAGGGAGGATCATCTACCACGGGTGAACAAACAAATTGCGACTTGACGTGTTATGTTAAAAAAGAGGCAAACCATGTGGGGCCTACCTTAGAGGCAAGGCTCTATACACTGGAGAACTTTTGATGTGTCTCGTCAACTCGCAGAACGAGCAGAAGCTTGCTTAGTACGCCGTCTCCCCCGCCCACGGACGCGGTGGCTCGCAGGATGAGGTTAAGCTTGCTTACGAGTAGTAGTAGTAGTACTCCTACTACTGTACGCCTTACGCCTGCTCCCTCGCCCACGCGCACGGTGGCTCGCAGCACGAGGAGAAAATTTTACTACTCCCTCCGTTTACTCCTCGTCCCTACTACATACCTTGGTTAGTACTCCCTCCATTTACTTATACAAGGCCACTACAAAAAAACACATTTTGCATCTATACAAGGCCACAAATAGTAATCGAAACAAAAGTTACTACTCCCTCCTTTCCAGTTTATGGCTCAACTTCAAAATCTCTCCAACCAAGGTAGACAGTGAGTGGTCGAATTAATTTCGTAGTTTGCACAAGTAATTAGTACACTCGTTTTTCTCAAGAAGTTATGTTTACCGAGGCATTAATTAGAACGAATGCATGAATGACCACTAAATTTCCATGAACTTCTACATGCATTGGTTAGTTTCCTCTTGACACTGCTTGCGTTGGGTGATCTAACGCACCTCGAAATCCAACATGTAATGGTACTACTACTAGTATAGTAGAATTGAGACTTATCAAACGGAAAAACTAATGTTTTTTAGATGAGCCCTATAAACCCTAGTGGGTACGTACTCCGTAAAAATAAATTTTTCCAAAACTAAGTCGCTCCCTTTCATGAATTTTGTAGTATACTCCTCTATCAACGCTCCCTTTCATGAATTCTGTACTTCCTGTCACCGACATGTGGGACATATAGCAACCGGGTCGATGTGTGAAGCACCAAATAACAGTGCAGAACAGCAGGGGGGACGAACCCCACTCATACCGGCCCAGTAGTAGTAATGAGCAAAGAGATGTCAAATCACAATGCCGCACCTTCCTAGACGGATGAAGCAACTATTATTTCACACTTCGGTTCGCCATCATCTCAAACCACATAGTATTGCTTCTGCCTCAAGAGGGACACGCGCATCGCCTTGGTACAACATGACACGTGGGACCGCAAGACAGGCCATGCTCCCCCGCCGATTGCTCGGTAAAATCACCTCATTTTTACTATACTTCCTCCGTATCGGTTTACTACATGGCATGCACGTCGTTCTAGGTTGAGAATTTAACTGGCTATATATGTGATGAACAATACCCAAGAATTTTAAAAAATGTATACTTTTGTACAGTAGTACTATCGATGGATTGCGCCATGGAGCAAAAATCGAAATTAAAAAAAGGTGGTACATATAGAGAGCGCTCGTCGCCAAATTATGCATATAGTACTATTAAAAAAGCTAGTACGTGCTTAATTGGGGTGCTAAATTCTATTAAAGAAATACTAGTAGTATGTGCATACTGAAGAGTTAAAGTAACGAGAAGAAACGTAACATAGTTCTGCTGGGTGCTTAGCACAACACACCCCTCAAATTAAACTAAGTACACCTGAAATTAAACTATGCAACTAATCTGGTAGACACTGCAATAGAACCACCATGAGCAACGATACTGACACCTTACTCACTCGGAGTCCTCATCCACGTCCTCGACTTCGTCCTTGTCCCTCTTCCTCTTGGCTGATACTTCTTTGCTTGAACCGCACACTTGGCTCTTGCTCTTCATCGAACCCTTGTATATATTGAAACGAAGGTAGCCATCCATTGCAGTGTAGTGGATGTGGTCTATATCTAGTACATTCCGCTGCCATGCATGATGATGAAACGTGTAATGAGGTTTCTCTAGTTTACGGTACGAAGGATGAACCATGGCTCCTACCTGGGTCAACATTGAAGGCTGACGAGAGGGCAGCAGCCAATTCTTTTGGAGATCGAAGGGGTTTCCTACAACGAGGCCTATCCGACCCAGGACTTCTTTGTCATTCTTAAAGTCTACAATAACAAATTTAACTGTTTTGTCCTTGAGGAAGTTCTTAAAATCCTGGCACTCAATGTCGGCATGGCATATGTGGTAGACCAAGCAAACGTTATGTACGCAAACCTGGATCACGGCGGGCTTCTTCCTCTCTTCATCCTTTAGATCCTTCTCTCGTCCCAGGACTGTGGTGTACTCAACATCTAGCCCAGCGACCCACTCATCATCTGAGTTTTCGAACATGCGTCTGAAGCGAGAAAGGCATCCTTTCACCATCGCAGAAGAACGGGTTTAGATGACGTCGAACTCATCGCCGGTGATGGTTCTAACCTTGTACTCACCGCCGATCGTGGAGATTTGGGACGCCATGGATTTGGGAGGAGGGTTAGGATTAGTGGAACTGCCATAATGTGAATGGACGGGACGACTAGGAGCGAACCGCCGTAGTATTGAAGGACGTGCGGGGACGAGTAGGAGCGAACTGCCAGCGTGCGAACGGCAGGGTAGTGGCTTTTCATTCTCCCATGATACGGGCTTCCAAGAGCCCTTGGATCTGAGATCAAACGGTTACATGGCGTGATTCTAGACCTATGGGTGAATCCTATCCTAGAGGGTTATTCTACAAATTTTCAGCAACTTAGCATGCGACCGTTTGATCTCAGATCCAAGGGCTGCCAGCAGCCCGTATCATGGTCGCGCCTACCACGACCGTCGCGTCGCTCGCGCGGTCGCGCCATTGGAGATTTAACACGGTGCGTTAGGCTATCAGATGTTGGCATGTCATACATAGTCATCACTTAGTCACTCATACTACAAGAACGTTGGCTATAAGGTTGGCTATAAGTGTATTTATTTATTTTACTTCTCTCTATCTCTTTGTACGGAGTATCTCACTGGTTGAAAAGGCATGCAAATTCCCAAACCGCTTCCTAACAAGTTGTGCTGTGCAAATTATACTCAAAATTATCTTTTCACCTAGGTACACGCGCTTAGCACCGTTTCTTCCTTGGGTCACCAAACTAGTCTCTCTCTTCTTGATTAACTTGCCACATCATACTTTATGCCTATGTGGCAAGCTTAGCACCTGTAGGAGCAAGTAAGGCTTCTTGTAATGGGAGTAGTATTATGCATGCCAACTATGCAATCTTGATGAGGTGACGTTGAATTAAATGAAGAAAAGAGAGAGTTAACTATCATAATATGATACTGTAGTATCATATTAAATGATGTGCTACTATCTGTCATGCATGACAATAAATAAACTATGCTATGATACCAACACATGATACTATGCATTACGGATGTAGTATCATACAAAAGTATCATATTGCATGATACTAGTATATGATACTCTCCATTACGACCAACCTAAGTACAATAGTGCGCTTTACATGGCATTTTTGCATATGTGGAGGAAAGAGAGGCCAGGAAAAAGTGGAGAAGTGGGCTCTCATGCAAGAGCCAGCCTCTACTACATGGTGGAGCATTGGGAGAGGCACATGTATGGAGGTGGTCAGGAATCGGGAGACTCACGCTAGTCGTAGCGCCGCAGTTAAAATGATAATGGCAAGTCAAATCATGGGGCCCCACCTGTCCAGCAGTAACTTGATGTCAAATCACACAGCCCTACGTTTGCAGCAGCCTACTCCCTCGTCTTCTCGCGTCTCTGTCGAACCGACTAGGCGGAACTGCCCCGCCGCCTGCCGCGCAGGAAAAGCCCCGCCCTCGACTTTGAAATACAACTACATCCGCTTAAGAATCCAATGATATACTTTTTGTGACATAGTAACTCATATTTAGTTAGTCAAATGGATGACCTAGAACTACGTGCATGCCCTATAAACCGAGAGCCTAAAAATAAAAAACTGAGACGGAGAGGGTAGTTCAGCACATATCTTTTTAGATCAATATAGTCGGGATTCACCAAGGAGCAAAACCAAGTGGTAGGCTGTTCCTATCGTGTTGGCGTAGCAACTCAAGCAGGGTCAGTCCGCACACGAAATGGTGACACACTTAATAGGACCCCTTTGGCCGACATGTGGCTCATCCACCGTCTTGTTCCACGTTGGATGCACCAAATTACAGTTTGGAGCAGTGGTTGGAATTGAAGGCACCCCGGTCGTAGCGCCGCAGTAGTAGAAAATGAGCGATGAGGGGTCAAATCACAAAGCCCCGCCTTTCCCGCATTAAGCTGGACAGACAAAGCAACCATCATTTCACTCTAGGGTGCAAGAGCATAAAGAAAAGAGAAAACAATGATGTGTGCGGCAGCTACCTAGGGCACCCTAGGGTAGGGGTCTTCACTACAGATCCTTTTTTTTAAAGCGCCTCCACTACAAATCGGCTTCTCCCTCGTCCTCCTGAAGAAAACCGATGATGAGTGCCGCGATAGGGTTTGTAGGAGTACTACCGCATGCGGGGCCACGTCGTAGTAAACGGGTTCGAGTCGACGCCTTAAATATGTGTGGTCCGCTTGGTTTTACAGGAACGAGGCAACATTTTGGGTTCGGGGACCAGTGGAGATATAGTACGTACAAAAAATTGTGGACGTAGGTTCGACCGAAAGGCAATGATGCATGGGCCGTGCATTTTGATATACCCGGGGCTGCGTGAAATTTGCTACTCTACTCAAAACTAGTAAGGTACACATATATTGAATGCATGAGATTTCGAAACCAAATTATGAATAAATACACACTATATCATGTAAAGCTTTGTGTCATATATGCATGATGTAGATGTTCGTTTAGTTCTTATAGTTCATCTCATTCAGAATCAATTAGTTTTATAAAAATGTTAAGATTCATGGGGTTGTGCATTGTAAATCATAAAGTAAAAAACAAATAATGGCAATTCATTTAGAAAATAATAATAAATTATGATATAGAAGATTCTAGAACAAAGGAGAAGTGCTTGTGTTTTGAGGTTTGTGCATTATGCTTAAGTTCAACCATGGAGTCTTCTAAATTGTACATGTGGCAGATCTGGTGGAATGTTGATGATATCCAACGGCCAGTAGTGCTCGGATTTGTCTATCTCTGCACTGTCGGATTAGCTTCATCCAGCGACCATCTTTCAAAGTTGTTGGCACACTATATAGTTCTTGTGCCATAGTTGCATGTTTTGGAAAAAAGCTACTAGTGGGTTGTACTATCTATTTAAGAATAGAAGATGTATACATGGAAGTTGTAGGGAAAGAGATGACATGGAGCATCTCAAGTCCTATGAGTAGGGATTGGAAAAGAGATGTCATTTGGTTCATGTCACGGCCCGGATTCGATGCGCCAGGTGTCTGCCAGTTATTCGTCATTGTTTCCATGTCATTTGCTTGCATGCTGCATTTTATCATGTCATCATGTGCATTTCATTTTGCATACGTGTTCGTCTCATGCATCCGAGCATTTTCCCCGTTGTCTGTTTTGCAATCCGACACTCCTATGTCCCCCGGCATCCCCTTTTGCCTCTTTTCGTGTGCGGGTGTTAGACATTCTCGGAATGGACCGTGATTTGCCACGCGGAATTGGTATAGCACCGATAGACCGCCTGTCAAGTTTTATTCCATTTGGAGGTCGTTTGATACTCCAACGGTTAACCGGGGAACCGTAAAAGCCCTCTTTTGTTGCAGCCTAACACCCCTCCAAAGCGGCCCAATAACCCATCCATACCCCTTCCATGCTCTCGGTCGTTCGATCACGATCGTGTGGGCGAAAACCGCACTCCATTTGGAGCCTCCTAGCTCCCTCTACCTATAAATACACCTCCCCTCCGAAATTCGGGTGAAAACCCTAGACAAATCGCCCTCCGCCGCCACCGGACGTGTTCGTCCCTCGCCGGACAAAAATCGCCGTCGCCCGCACCAACGAGGTGCCTCCACGTGTCCCCGCGCCTCCTCTCTCTCTCCTCCCGCCGCCGTCGGCCCGCCCAGGCCCGAGCGGGGCCCGCCCGAGCCCATCAGGGCCCGAGCGAGCGCCGCCGCCCGCGCC
>NC_057795.1:79786217-79793210 GCF_018294505.1 Triticum aestivum | reverse complement strand
CAGGTCGTCGCCGCCATGGCCACCATCCCAGAGTCCCTCGTCGCCTCCGACCGTCGCGCCGCCGCATGGGGTCGCCGGACCTACGCGCCCCTGCGCCCAAACTCCCAGCCGGCTTCGTCTCCGGCTAGATCCGGACGGGGGACAGCCGGATCCGCCGCCCCGCACCCGTTCCTGGCCTTCTCGTCGGCCAACGGATCTCTAGCTCACCCCGCTCGTCGCCGGAGTTCGCCCTCGCCGGAGTTTGCCGAATCCAGGAAGATGGACGAGATCCACCCACTCCTCGAACCAAACGGCACACCTGTCCCGTACCTCTCCGTCCCGGAACCCCTCTGTCCACTTTTCCCCGGGGTGAGATTTTCTGCTAAGTCCCCAGTTTCTTGCATTTTCATGCCCTGTTCGACATGCCATAACTCTAGATCCGTAGCTCCGTTTCATGCATATGATATATCAAAATGTTCACCATGAGATGCTCTTAATTTAGTTACATTGTGCCATGCCTGTTTGAGTCCATCTTGATGCCCTAATCATCGTTGCAAGAGTGCTATATGATGTTAACCTGCTGAAACTGTTATAACTGGCTGTTTTGTCTTTTTCGTTGCATTTTGTGTGTGCGTCCTATGAGCATGAGCTCTACATGTGTTTTGTGCTACATCATGCCATCTTCACAGTGGTGCCATCCATGTAGTTTGGCGATTCTTGTAGTGAGTGCATCAAGCTCGTGAAGTAGGGTACTTGCTGTTGCTGTTTTGCTAGTCTGAATCTGCTATATCATGATGCTATGTAAACCTGCTGCTACAAGTCATTCTATGCATAATCTGGAGATGTTCACTAAGGATTATTTGTTATACATGTCATGCTCTATCCATTAAAGCCCCTGGTTGCATTTATATCCTGCTGTACCATGTTGTTATCTTGCTCTCAACTTGCTAAATAATGTTGTTGTCAGCCTGTTAACATTAAGTTCAGTTTTGCCATGTGTTTTGCTAGTGATCCACGCACCCTATGAACTTGCTCTTGCCATTCTTAGATTGATAAACATGTATTCTTACTGTTGGTTGCTTTGCCATGCCATTTATTTCTCTGTGATGAGTGGTACAAGCTCACCAACAGGCCTACTCATTGTTGTTCCTGCCATGTCTGAATCTGTCATATCATTTGCCATGTTTACATGGGTGCCATCATATCTTCTATGCATTTTTGGCCCATGGTCAGTAAGGGATTTTTGTTCTATGCAATTAGTAGATTCATGCCATGCCTTTGTTTGCCATGATCGATTCCTGTAACATGTTGTTTGATAGCTCTAAACATTGCAACCTGATGTTATTTCTGTTAAGTCTGAAACTGTTATTATTTGCAATCTTGCCATGTCCTTTTGAGCATGTTCTAGTGATTTCTGGAGATAGCTCAGTGTTCATGTTTGGTCATGCATTACCTGTACTTCATGCCCATGCCTTTTGTTCTTATGTTGAGGTGCTGTAGCATATTGTTTTGATGCTTTCTAGATGCCTAGTTGTTTTGGACAGCTTGTCCATTAGACTTGTATTGTGTGTATGTGTTGATCCGTTGCTCCGTTTTGAGTGTGCTCTATGTGAAACTTGCTTAGAATTGCATGTAGTTTCATATTATCATGTTGCATCCTTGTTTTGAGGTGTTTGCTTGATGTTTGGATGCATTTAGCATCAATGCCATGTTTAACTTGTTTTGCTCATATCTTCTAGGCCGTAGCTCCGAACTAAATGAACTTTATATGTAACTTGACTAGAATCTCATGTAGATCATCTTGGTGCATTTTAACTTGCTGTTTAACAACTTCAACTTAATGTTTGTTCAGATCTGGACCAATTTCAATATTTGCATCTGAGGACTTACCGGAATTGTTATATGTTGTTTCCGGCCTCATCTAAACTTGCTTTGATGTGTTGTTCTTGTTTGCATCATCTCTTGCCATGAGTAGCTTCTTGTAGCCTTGTCTTGCATCATACTTGGTTGTGCATCATGTCGTGTCCATCTGTGGTGTGTTTACTATGTTGTGTGCTTCTTCTCGATAGTTTCCCGTTTTGTTGCGATCGTGAGGATTCATTCGTCTACGCTTGGTTTGTCTTCGTGGCTTCATCTTCTTCATGGACTCATTCTTCTTCCTTGCGGGATTTTAGGAAAGATGACCGCTACCCTGGATCTCACTACTATCATTGCTATGCTAGTTGTTTCGTTCTATCGCTATGCTGCCCTACCTATCACTTGTTCCTCAAGCCTGCCAAATTGCCATGTCATCCTCTAACCTTTTCACCCTTCCTAGCAAACCGTTGTTTGGCTATGTTACCGCTTTGCTCAGCCCCTCTTATAGCATTGTTAGTTGCAGGTGAAGTTGAAGATTGCTCCATGATGGACAAGATTATGTTGGGATATCACAATATCTCTTATATTATTAATGCATCTATATACTTGGTAAAGGGTGGAAGGCTCGGCCATATGCCTGGTATTTTGTTCCACTCTTGCTGCCCTAGTTTTCCGTCATACCGGTGTTATGTTCCCGGATTTTGCGTTCCTTATGCGGTTGGGTGATTTATGGGACCCCGTTGACAGTTCACTTTGAATAAAACTCCTCCAGCAAGGCCCAACCTTGGTTTTACCATTTGCCTCACCTAGCCCTTTTTCCCTTGGGTCTCCGGAGCCCGAGGGTCATCTTTATTTACCCCCCCGGGCCAGTGCTCCTTCGAGTGTGGGTCCAACCTGAGCGATGTCCGGCGCCCCCTGGGCAACCAGGGTCTATGCCAACCCGACGTCTGGCTCATCCGGTGTGCCCTGAGAATGAGATATGTGCAGCTCCTATCGGGATTTGTCGGCACATCGGGCGGCTTTGCTGGTCTTGTTTTACCATTGTCGAAATGTCTTGTAAACCGGGATTCCGAGACTGATCGGGTCTTCCTGGGAGAAGGTATATCCTTCGTTGATCACGAGAGCTTATCATGGGCTAAGTTGGGACAGCCCTGTAGGGTATAAACTTTCGAAAGCCGTGCCCGCGGTTATGTGGCAGATGGGAATTTGTTAATGTCCGGTTGTAGATAACTTGACATCAGATCCGAATTAAAATGCATCAACCATGTGTGTAGTCATGATGGTTCCTTTTCGGCAGAGTCTGGGAAGTGAACACGGTTTTGGGTTATGTTTGACGTAAGTAGGTGTTCAGGATCACCTCTTGATCATTGCTAGCTTCACGACCGTTCCATTTTCTCTCTTCTCGCTCTTATTTGCGTATATTAGCCACCATATATGCTTAGTCATTGCTGCAACCTCACCACTTTACCCCTTCCTTTCCCATTAAGCTTTGCTAGTCTTGATACCCATGGTAATGGGATTGCTGAGTCCTCGTGGCTCACAGATTACTACAACAACAGTTGTAGGTACAGGTTATGCGATGATCATGACGCGAGAGTGATGCTTGCTTGTTTTGGAGTTCTTCTTCTGCTTCTTCTTCGATCAAGGGACAGGTTCCAGGTCGGCAGCCTGGGCTAGCAGGGTGGATGTCGTTTGTGTTTCTGTTTGTGTTTCATCCGTAGTCGGATGGTGCTCTTGTGTATGATGATGTTGTATTCGTGTGGCATTGTATGCCTCTTGTATGTATCCCCATCTATTATGTAATGTTGATGTAATGATATCCACCTTGCAAAAGCGTATCAATATGCGGTTCCGCGACCTTTGAGTCTCTTTAGGATAGTATCGCATATTGGGCGTGACAAGTTGGTATCAGAGCCTCGACCGACCTTAGGAGCCCCCTTGATTGATCGTGTAGTTTGGCCGTTGTTGAGTCTAGAAGAAAACCCTTTTCGCAGTCTAGTTATATCGGAGAGTAGGAATTCTTTTTACTCCTCAGCCCCTTCGCCGCTCTGGTGAGGAATCTTGACGTAGGTGTTTTGAATTACTCCTCTTCCCTTTTAAACTTTCTTTAGGATAACACAGTTGGTTTTTCGTTCGTGGGTTCTCAGCTCTTTTCATCCGGTGCATTTCTTGTCAAGTTGACTCGAGCCTCTTCATATTTGCCAAGTTCAATCCTCAGTTGTTTTCTTTTCCCACCCGCCCACCCCTTTTCATCTCGTAGTCAGAGTCCGTAATCGAGTATCCTTCCTACTCGTGCGAAGTCTTTGCTTTCTTTCCTCAATGATTTCAACCGGTGATTTCTCTTCAAGTTATTCATCAGTTCTCCCTTCCCAGTTGCTTTTGTTTTCCCGCCCTCCCACCCCTTTTCTTCTCGGAGTTTGAGTCTCTTTCGACCATCAGTTTCATTCGTGCGGAACCTCTTCAGTCTTCCGTAAATTATCTCAACCGGTGAATTCTCTTTTGTTTGACATACTTCATCTCTTTTCCGGTGGATTCAATTCAAGTTTTTCAGGTTGATCACATTGTTTTCCTTGGATCAAGTGTTCTCCTTGCTCGTTCGCCTCTCGCCAGTTATCCTTCCGGAGTGTTCAAGACATCTCAGAAGATTTGTCTGTGTTCCAATTAATTCGAGGTTGTCACCTCATTCAAATATTTCAATTGTTCTGGTGCATCATCTATCTGTTCATCATCCCTTTCCAACAGTGTTTTTCTCTTTAGTGGGCCCTAACCCACAGGTCTTTTCCCAGGATCTTACCTGACTCTTCTAATTTCTCAGAGCTATTCTCAAATCGTTTTCGAAGTTTGACGTAAGTATGAATGTTATCAGTCAGATCTTTTCCAAGATCAATGTCAAATCATTTTCATTGTTGCCTCAACCTCTTCGCTTTTTCATTCTTCCGGAGTGTTTCAACAAATTCTGCAAGGTGTTTCTCGTCGTCATGTGAAGACCGAAGAAGAGTTTTTCCTCTAAATTTTGTTCGTTCTCCCGAAGATTCGTGGTTCTAGCTTCATGTTATCCTCTCGAATTATTCCATTCATTTGATATCCCTTCTCTTACCCATCTGGAGTATGTCCGGAGTTGTTTTCCCGTTTCTTTTCACCAGAGGCCATCATTCCAGAAGAATTCTTCGTCCTCACATTTCAGCTACCGTTATCCAATTATCCCGGTGCTTCGTTCAAGTGTCCTTTAATCAGCTCATGATCTCTTTGTTCCTTTGCATCTTAATCCCCTCTAGCATGTTTGTTCTTCTAATTCTTCCCGGTGATTCACTCTCTTTCATCAGTCATTTTTTCCAATTCTACCGGTGGTTCGTTCAAGATTCTTTTTCCTTGATTATCATTTTAATTCATTAGTTTCTTTCAATCCTACCGGTGGTTCATCAAGACTTTCTCAAGTTTTGTGCTATACCCCCCTTAATCCTTTTCAAGAAGAATAAGTAGTATGCAAAATCCATTGCTTGTCATCAATTTAATTTGATGAAGGATAAGCATACAATAAATCTTATTCTTATTTCATCCAAGTGAGTAATCCCTTACTTTGGAGTTTGTTCTTGATGAATAAATTCTAGTTCCAAGTGTTTTCATCTTTTCTTTTCCGGAGTTTAAATTTCCTCGGCCATTTAGTCGGAACCTCCATCTAAATCATCGCAAGGCTTAATCTTATTATTTCATCCTTCATTCCTATCTCATCATCTTTTGTTACTGGAGTTCTTCATGGTGGTTCTTCATAATTTAATTCATTCTTCAAGTGTTCATCAAGATTCTTGTTGGTGGAGTTCAAGTATCTTTCCTTCTTGCCTCTCGAAGTGCAATTAATTCTCCCATTCTTTTGAACTGGAGTTTTGCATTCCTTCGTTCTTCTCATCTATTCAATCTATTCCGCTTCTGGTCGGTTATCACCTCATAATTTTGGGATGTTTTTTTCCATAAGTCCACAACAACCTTATTCTTTTCGTTGTTGAATTTTCCCAACAACTCCGTTCAATCTTTTCTTGTAAGATTGCTTTCTATTTCATTCATGGCACAAGTTGTCATTTTCTTCTCCATTCTTTTCATTCAACTCTTTCAATTCTTTCCGGAGGTTTTATGTCATGTCTTCATCAAGTATCATTCCATCCTCTCAAGCTCGCGTTCCATTCCTTCATGTTTCAGCCGGAGTGCTGCCTAAATCCTTTCAGACTTATTCGTGTCTTATCTCGTTCTAACCGGAGTGGTTCATAGTCTATCTGATTCCATGAGCTTTCGATTCTCGTCATTCTCGTCGTTCCTCTCTTCTTCTCGAGTGCACTCGATTCTTTGCTTCTTCTCTTGAGTTCTTGGTTCACCTCTTCCTCTTTCTCTTCCGTCTCGTTCCTAAGATCTCGGGACGAGATCTCTTGTTAGTGGAGGAGTGTTGTAACGCCCCGGATTCGATGCGCCAGGTGTCTGCCATTTATTCATCGTTGTTGCCATGGCATTTGCTTGCATGCTGCATTTTATCATTTCATCATGTGCATTTCATTTTGCATACGTGTTCGTCTCATGCATCCGAGCATTTTCCCCGTTGTCCGTTTTGCAATCCGACACTCCTATGTCCCCCGGCATCCCCTTTTGCCTCTTTTCGTGTGCGGGTGTTAAACATTCTCGGAATGGACCGTGATTTGCCAAGTGGCCTTGGTATACCACCGGTAGACCGCCTGTCAAGTTTTGTTCCATTTGGAGGTCGTTTGATACTCCAACGGTTAACTGGGGAACCGTAAAAGCCCTCTTTTGTTGCAGCCCAACACCCCACCAAAGCGGCCCAATAACCCATCCAAACCCCCTCCATGCTCTCTGTCGTTCGATCACGATCGTGTGGGCGAAAACCGCACTCCATTTGTAGCCTCCTAGCTCCCTCTACCTATAAATACACCTCGCCTCCGAAATTCGGGTGAAAACCCTAGACAAATCGCCCTCCGCCGCCGCCGGACGTGTTCGTCCCTCGACGGACAAAAATCGCTGCCGCCCGCACCAACGAGGTGCCGTCACATGTCCCCGCGCCTCCTCTCTCTCCTCCCGCCGCCATCGGCCCGCCCGAGCCCATCGGGGCCCGAGCGCACGCCGCCGCCCGCGCCCGCCTCCCGTGCCAGCCCCGCCGCC
>NC_057795.1:79783148-79785755 GCF_018294505.1 Triticum aestivum | reverse complement strand
GCGCCACCGCATGGGGTCGCCGGACCTCCGCGCCCCTGCGCCCAAACTCCCAGCCGGCTTCGTCTCCAGCCAGATCCGGCCGGGGGACGGCCGGATCCGCCGCTCCGCACCCGTTCCTGGCCTCCTCGTCGGCCACCGGATCTCTGCCTCACCCCGCTCGTCGCCGGAGTTCGCCCTCGCCGGAGTTTGCCGAATCCAGGAAGATGGACGAGATCCACCCGCTCCTCGAACCAAACGGCATGCCCGTCCCGTACCTCTCCGTCCTGGAACCCCTCTGTCCACTTTTTCCCGGGGTGAGATTTTCTGCAAAGTCCCCAGTTTCTTGCATTTTCATGCCCTGTTCGACATGCCATAACTCTGTATCCGTAGCTCCGTTTCATGCAGATGATATGTCAAAATGTTCACCATGAGATGCTCTTCATTTAGTTACATTGTGCCATGCCTGTTTGAGTCCATCTTGATGCCCTAATCATCGTTGCAAGAGTGCTATATGATGTTAACCTGCTGAAACTGTTATAACTTGCTGTTTTGTCTTTTTCGTTGCATTTTGTGTGTGCATCCTATGAGCATGAGCTCTACATGTGTTTTGTGCTACATCATTCCATCTTCACAGTGGGGCCATCCATTTATTTTTGTGATTCTTGTAGTGAGTGCATCGAGCTCGTGAAGTAGGGTACTTGCTGTTGTTGTTTTGCTAGTCTGAATCTGCTATATCATGATGCTATGTAAACCTGCTGCTACAAGTCATTCTATGCATAATCTGGAGATGTTCACTAAGGATGATTTGTTATAAATGTCATGCTCTATCCATTCATGCCCCTGGTTGCATTTATAGCCTGTTGTACCATGTTGTTATCTTGCTCTCAACTTGCTAAATAATGTTGCTGTCAGCCTGTTAACATTAAGTTCAGTTTTGCCATGTGTTTTTCTAGTGATCCATGCATCCTATGAACATGTATTCTTACTGTTGGTTGCTTTGTCATGCCATGTATTTCTCTGTGGTGAGTGGTACAAGCTCACCAACAGGCCTACTCATTGTTGTTCCTGCCATGTGTGAATCTGTCATATCATTTGCCATGTTTACATGGGTGCCATCATATCTTCTGTGCCTTTTTGGCCCATGGTCAGTAAGGGATTTTTATTCTATGGAATTAGTAGATTCATGCCATGCCTTTGTTTTCCATGATAGATTCCTGTAACATGTTGTTTGATAGCTCTAAACATTGCAACCTGATGTTATTTCTGTTAAGTCTGAAACTGTTATTATTTGCAATCTTGCCATGTCCTTTTGAGCATGTTCTAGTGATTTCTGGAGATAGCTCAGTGTTCATGTTTTGTCATGCATTACCTGTACTTCATGCCCATGCCTTTTTTTCTTATGTTGAGGTGCTGTAGCATTTTGTTTTAGTGCTTGTTAGATGCCTAGTTGCTGTTCTGGACATCTTGTCCTTTAAACTTGTATTGTGTGTATGTGTTGATCCGTTGCTCCGTTTTGAGTGTGCTCTATATGAAAATTGCTTAGAATTGCATGTAGTTTCATATTATCATGTTGCATCCTTGTTTTGAGGTGTTTGCTTGATGTTTGGATGCATTTAGCATCAATGCCATGTTTAACTTGTTTTGCTCATATCTTCTAGGCCGTAGCTCCGAACTAATTGAACTTTATATGTAACTTGACTAGAATCTCGTGTAGATCATCTTGGTGCATTTTAACTTGCTGTTTAACAACTTCAACTTAATGTTTGTTCAGATCTGGACCAATTTCAAAATTTGCATATGAGGACTTACCGGAATTGTTATATGTTGTTTCCGGCCTCATTTAAACTTCCTGTGATGTGTTGTTCTTGTTTGAATCATCTCTTGCCATGAGTAGCTTCATGTAGCCCTGTCTTGCATCATACTTGGTTCTGCATCATGTCATGTCCATGTGTGGTGTGTTTACTATGTTGTGTGCTTCTTCTCGATAGTTTCCCATTTCGTTGCGATCGTGAGGATTCGTTCGTCTACGCTTGGTTCGTCTTCGTGGCTTCATCTTCTTCATGGACTCATTCTTCTTCCTTGCGGGATTTCAGACAAGATGACCGCTACCTTGGATCTCACTACTATCATTGCTATGCTAGTTGCTTCGTTCTATCGCTATGCTGTGCTACCTATCACTTGTTCCTCAAGCCTGCCAAATTGCCATGTCAGCCTCTAACCTTTTCACCCTTCCTAGCAAACCGTTGTTTGGCTATGTTACCGCTTTGCTCAGCCCCTCTTATAGCATTGTTAGTTGCAGGTGAAGTTGAAGATTTCTCCATGATGGACAAGATTATGTTGGGATATCACAATATCTCTTATATTATTAATGCATCTATATACTTGGTAAAGGGTGGAAGGCTCGGCCTTATGCCTGGTGTTTTGTTCCACTCTTGCCGCCCTGGTTTTCTGTCATACCGGTGTTATGTTCCTGGATTTTGCGTTCCTTACGCGGTTGGGTGATTTATGGGACCCCCTTGACAGTTCGCTTTGAATAAAACTCCTCCAGCAAGGCCCAACCTTGGTTTTACCATTTGCCTCACCTAGCCCTTTTTCCCTTGGGTTTCTGGAGCCCGAGGGTCATCTTTA
>NC_057795.1:79777860-79782861 GCF_018294505.1 Triticum aestivum | reverse complement strand
AACCTGAGCGATGTCCGACGCCCCTTGGGCAACCAGGGTCTATGCTAACCCGACGTCTGGCTCATTCGGTGTTCCCTGAGAACGAGATATGTGCAGCTCCTATCGGGATTTGTCGGCACATCGGGCGGCTTTGCTGGTCTTGTTTTACCATTGTCGAAATGTCTTGTAAACCGGGATTCCGAGACTGATCGGGTCTTCCTGGGAGAAGGTATATCCTTCATTGATCGCGAGAGCTTATCATGGGCTAAGTTGGGACACCCCTGCAGGGTAATACTTTTGAAAGCCGTGCCCGCGGTTATGTGGCAGATGAGAATTTGTTAATGTTCGGTTGTAGATAACTTGACACCAAATCCGAATTAAAACGCATCAACCGTGTGTGTAGCAGTGATGGTCCCTTTTCAGCGGAGTCCGGGAAGTGAACACGATTTTGGGTTATGTTTGACGTAAGTAGGTGTTCAGGATCACCTCTTGATCATTGCTAGCTTCACGACCGTTCCGTTTTCTCTCTTCTCGCTCTTATTTGCGTATATTAGCCACCATATATCCTTAGTCGCTGCTGCAACCTCACCACTTTACCCCTTCCTTTCCCATTAAGCTTTGCTAGTCTTGATACCCATGGTAATGGGATTGCTGAGTCCTCGTGGCTCACAGATTACTACAACAACAGTTGCAGGTACAGGTTATGCGATGATCATGATGCGAGAGCGATGCTTGCTTGTTTTGGAGTTCTTCTTCTGCTTCTTCTTCGATCAGGGGATAGGTTCCAGGTCGGCAGCCTGGGCTAGCAGGGTGGGTGTCGTTTGAGTTTCTGTTTGTGTTTCATCCGTAGTCGGATGGTGCTCTTGTGTATGATGATGTTGTATTCGTGTGGCATTGTATGCCTCTTGTATGTATCCCCACCTATTATGTAATGTTGATGTAATGATATCCACGTTGCAAAAGCGTATCAATATGCGGTTCTATCCTTGGTGGGACCTTTGAGTCTCTTTAGGATAGTATCGCATATTGGGCGTGACAGTTCACATCATAGGAACTTTTATATTGAATCTAGAGATGACATGTATCTCAATTCCTATGAGGAGGGATTAGAAAAGTGATGTAATTTGGTTCATATCATAGGAACTTTTCTATTGAATATACGCTAATGCTTATTTTCCTTTGAAATTAAGGGAGTATAGGAATCCATTCATATGAACCAAGTGGCTCTAAAGCTATAGCAATGATATCATGTTTATTTCCTTTGAAATGTGGAGTATATGAATCTATTCGTATGAACCAATTGGCTCTAAAGGAAAAAATCCTATAAAAATCATATCATATAGAGTTCCTATGACATTCCTCGACACTAAAGGATGGTTGAAATTGCTGCGGGTGATACGATGGTCTTTCTTTGTAGACTCCTCACCCATCTTTATAGTTACCTGTCGAAGATGAATGAAATGATATATACAGGGTATTCTACATGTGCAATTTGGTACACGGTAACTCAGTAAAAGTTTGCGAGGTTCGAATTTTCAATAAAGCTATATGCACTGCATTTCGGAACGGAGGGAGCATACGGCAGTTTCTAACACTCACGTGGAAGATTTGTGTGTAGGAGGAGTGGCTGTTCTGTTAAATGACATGGCAAAACTGACACTGTCGGATGCCGATCTAACGGTTCTTACAGCGTTCGTCAGGAAAAGGCTTGTGGCGAACGTTTGTCGGATAATGATTTACGGACACATGCATTGCATTGATATGTGCCCCCCTCTCTCTCACGCACACGCACCCTCATGAGTCACGACTCTCCCGAGTCCTCTCGCAGACTCGCACATCGCACCCACCGTCTATCTGCAGGTAGACGTCACGCACATATGTGCTCTTCACAGCCTACCCTAAGAACTTCTAAAAAACAGAAGACGTCGCACACATTTTATTTTAGGTCACACGTCACACACTTATACTATTACTCTTGCGGCGAACGTTCTTTGGGCATAGTATATTGTACTCTCACGAAGAGAAGTGGTGCACGCATGCACTAGTTCTCTCACACCCACTCGCGGGTACACGTAGGAGCGCATTTTTTTGAAGCTAGTACAAAAAAATCACTCCACTATATATAAAAGCAGGACCCTTAGTGCTTGTTTTACTAGGGTTCCTCTCATTCACTCTCTCATGCTCTCCAGATCTAAGCAAGACATAGGTGGCCACACTCTCTCTCAGCTCTCGGCTGGTCACAAATCCGGTCGGACAACCTCGACCGGGGCAGGGGTGTAGGTGCATCATTCACGCTCTCGTCGACGGCGAGGGAGGAGACCAACGGCTGCCCGCGCGTCCCAATCGGCGGTCATGCCGTTCTCTCCGAGAGAGCACCGGCTCGGGAGGGCCTCCGACCCCTTCTTCCTCCCTACGGTATTGTGGCCAAGATGCAGCCTCCCGACACCGTCTTTGCCACATGCCGACGACCCTCAGGTATATATTCCTTTGAAACCTACCTTGCTCTACTGCCCCAGCTCCCTTCATGTGGATCCTTTTCTACTTTCGTCCGCTGTTCCAAAGCCACCTAGACTTCTACTATTATTAGAGGTAAAGCTAGTTCATACAGTCGACTCTAAGCATTGGTTCAAATAGGGAAGAAAGTGGGAAAGTTATAGCATGAATCTAGGACTTGGTTCTAAGAGGAAACGGGGGAAAGTAGCAGATCCCTGTTGTCCCTACGCCCATATCGCTACCGTTAATGTAAAATCACATGAAGCATTAAGCAATGCCACCTAATGTCACTATAAGTAATGGTCTAGTGCCGTCGATAAATTGAAGCAATGCCACCACCATTTTATGAGGTGCTTTCGTCTTGCTTTATTTCCCATAAATTGTGTTTTTGCAGTTACACTTAAATCTCACACCGCTAACATTGCTTCATCCCAGTGGAACTGCACAAATTTGATTGCACATTTACTGACCATGTGCTACTCTCATGATAGTAATACTAATGCTATTGTTCTGCATGTTAATCTAGTGGCATTGTTCATGTGATGTGATGCTACTTACTTAAGGACTCTTCATACTGTCAATCTAGTGCCAGTTATAACACAATAGATGCTGCTGTTAATCATATGCCACTGCAATATATGTCATTGTTTAAATAACCGTATTTCATACTTGCGCAAACAGGGCTGTCTGTCTCCATATCGTTTTGGGATGTCTGTCTCCGTATCGTTTCTATCCGCGCAATCAAAAGCACACACCTCAGTTTTAGTACAACTGCGCAAAATGAGATGGCTATCCCTTGTTACCGTCGTCTAACCTCCCGTATTCAAGGTATCCCTACATTGGTAGTAACTAAGGTAGAATGACCAACGCAATCTAAAAGAAGCTGATTCGTATGTTTTACTTCCTGATTGTAGTGCAGGGACGAGCAAAAACTACTGCATCCTAGTCCGGAATGCACTTTCTACCAGTTCATCCATGGACCAAGGACTAGCTGGCACGGATGCACGGCGGTTTTTTGGACAGGTGCGCGAACAAGAGGCATTGTGGTCTGCTTATTTCTGCAAATAGCGGTGCTTAAATTTAGTGGAATGCACAAGAATTTCACCTGGTCAGTACACTGCATGGTTTAGTTCAGCATTCCAGCTGAGACCACAATTATACTTGGTTATTCTGGAATGAGAGAACCTAACCCTGGATGGTGGCAACAAGAAAAAACCAGAGTGAACTCCAGGAAATTTAAGCCTGCCGGGAGGCCCTTTGCTCAGAGAAGACTTGCTTGTTTTTTTCCTAATTTGTAAACCTTCTCACAACTTTGTCTTTTGCTGTGAACTAGTATATGTTTGTTATGTTCTATGAATCATTGAGATGTATAAAATTGCTTAACTTATGCTTTTCAAGTTGTTTATGGAGACGAGTTTAATGTGAGTGTTCCACATGAGCGCTGGACTAGCGTGTGAACGTTTGGAATTTATTACATTGTGGCCTTTGTTAACTGCATGAACCACTATAACAAGATACATAGTTTCTTATATGTCAGACAACATATTGTTGATTGTTAGCTGGTCGATAGCCTATTGTTGAAGCGAGCTGAGCCAATGTGCCGTGTTTTGCACAACTGCTTACAAGTGCGGTAGCACCAACAGTGTTTACAAGTACTTATGTATACGTCGGCACACAGTTCTCGAACGAGTGCTCTATTTCATCAAAACACACACTGCTCGTATGATAAACCGTGACAACTTATGTCTTACCATGCGATATTCATGAAAAAACTAGTGAGGACGCATCTGTTTCGACAACAATTATGATGGTTCTCACATGATTCACGGGCACACAAAAGTAATAGGAGTTCCCATAGAAGGATTCAAACAGAGTACTAGCCCCAGAGGGGTCGCTAACAGGCAAGGTTCGGATAATTAGACACAATCCAAACTACTATTAAACACTATCTGGGGCAACTATTTCATGCCTCGATCTAATTTGGGTTGGACACAAGACGGACCTTGCCATGAACATCATCGAGGACGTCCCGCAACAGCTCAATCCTGTGAACCTTCATGAAGACAACCTTGTGGCCTTGCCACTGATAAACTTGTTTGTGGAGGCATGCCACGTCATCTTCCTGCGTAAGCTTGACAAGAACAGTATCCCTCACAAATGAAGAAGTAGCTTTGAACTTCTTGTGCTTCAGTACACCCTGGACAACACACCTGACAACAATGAGGCTGGAATACAACTCTTCATTGGTATAACCGCAAATGGCTTCCATGATCCAACAGCCTAAGAACTCTGTTTTCCTAGTATTCAGGTCATCCGCCTCATAGCGAGTGACATGTACAACCACACAATCCTTGTCTGCATCAGGGCTCTAATTGAAACAGAAACAAATTTTGAATTACTTTTCAGTATAAGAAACAAAAGTTATTTAAACCACTATGTATAGCATGGCATCGAAGCTAATAAAATTTTGCATTATTAATCACCACATACTTAGATGAAAAACCACAATCGAGATCGGCAAAGAAGGAA